>NW_026555923.1:0-46182 GCF_029017545.1 Prosopis cineraria | reverse complement strand
ACAAAGTTTTTCAACAAAGCCTTTGTGGCCGGACTTGTCATCCAATAATCTCCGTTGAAGGAATGACCACCAAGTCCGTTGCTGCCTCTAACCTCATAGCTTTTTTTTGGTCAAGATTGTTATTCCTTTGACCACCAATTGTTGGCATGCAATGAAACCCCAACTGTTTAAGAATGAGGAAGAATTTGAGAAGGATGTTAAATGAGCATAAGTTAAATCTCCAAACCTTTGGCCAAAAAAAAAATCTCCAAACCGATATATACGTTACATTAATATGTTAACTTTCCATTATTGTAGCTTCTTTTAGTTTTTTAAGCAATTTGATTAACCTATTTGCCTATGCAAGAGATCTTGCAGGGTTCACATCATTGAGTGGCGAAATCATGGGATAACTCTTCCTTTGATGAAGATGGGTATATAAGTCCATCATACTTTGATGAGGATGTTTGTAACATTAAAGTTGAATTGTTGTGGTGGATTGTCAACCTTAAAAGAATTCCAAACACAATGCCGTGTTACAACTTTTTGGAAGTGATAGTGCTAAGAAGAGGCAAAGTTGAATTAACAATGTCAATGTTATAAATTTTGGCATTTTATTGTTGTCATGAAATTTCTTCTTGGAATTTATCTTTTTTGTTTTATGTGAAGAAGTCATTGGAAGGGAAAAATTTTAGCCATTTAGTTTCTTTTGCAATTGTCTTTAATAGGAAAAATGAAGTATAAGATGTACTTCCATGTCAACTTAAGGTAGTGTAATGAACAAGTTATATAAGGAAACTAACAACATTTGTAAGAATAAATTACACACATAGTATAATGAACAAGTCATCCTTACTTAAAACTAGTTATTACAAGCACTTGAAATTTTTTGAAAGTCAGTGTTATAAGGAACAGAAGTAAGGTAGGGCCATAATATCATGTAGGGAAATGAACCAAAAAAGTAAGGTTTCAAATAAGTCATTGAAACATGAAACTAACATACACTTGAAATTTTTGAAGCCAATGTCATATCAAACACGTTAGGTAAAGAAATCAACATGATATGTAGAGTAAGTGAACCATAATTTGAAAGATTTATAATTCAGTGTTTAAACTAACTCATATTGGTATGTAGACATACCAATAGGATTGAGGCTATTATGACAGCCATTGTGATACCAGTATGTCTTAATTATACCGATATATATATTATACATAATGATATGAAATAAACATAACAGCATATTGAGGCTTTGTAGAAGCCACAATCATAATGGTATGTCTTATCTATATCAGTATGTACTACAAATACTAGTATAAAATAGACATGTCGATATGCTAAGGCTATTATGGATGCCAAAATCATATCAATATGGCGTGATTACATTGGTATGTATTATACATACCTTATCAATAGGTATTACCAGTATGATGGAGGCTGTTATAGATAGATAAAAACACACATTCATATCGGTATAACTTGTACATACCAGTATGAAATCACATACTAGATATATTAGTGACATACAAATATGAAAGGTAATTTTTTTCCCCTTCATCTTTTAATTGCATCCATGCATTTCAAATTTACATCCAACACTTTTTTTATACCGATATATGGGGAACATCACGGTATGAAAATATTTGCTATAATAGGTGGCTCTGTTTCATTCTTAACCATATGTCAAAACCTACTGATTGGAAACTAAGATTGTCTCAACTAGATCGTTACCATCTCTTCACCAAAATGAAATTTCCTCTGTGATTTTCTACTAAAGATAGGTTGGAGGGAGAGAAAGATAAGTCTTACCCAACCATATCTACTGTTGTTCCCAACCCCAAATCAATTATACTTTCGTAGAGTACACCTTGGTTAATTTATCAAGTGTCATGATCTTAGAAAAGGTGAGAGAGAAGGAGAGTGAGAGGAACAGAGCATTCCCGTACTTCGCCTCTTCGACCGCAAGCTTTCAGCTTTTCTTTTTTCTGCGGGCAACTTGGCCTTGGCTTGCCAAATTAATATCAAATGAGGATCCAAGACTTGCAATGAGATATCAGAAATTTGAAGGTCTTCTTTTTCATTATATTCGGTCCGGGGTCCTGGCTGAAATTTTCCCTTTTATATCTGAAGACAGCAAGTATACCGAGGCCGTCAACACACGCACTGGATAATTCAATACCGTAGCAGAAATATGTGAGAAACAACAAAACACACAGCATAGGAGAATTCGGATTGAAAGAATGAAAGAATGGTTCTTCGAGCTCTCGGTGGCGCTTTCAGCTCATGGCCTTAGCAATGTGGGCGGGTGCGAGCAGAGTAATGATCACTTTCTGATGCAACATACCATCTTTGACGGGTTTGCAGTACTTGGAGTTGCGATAGAACTCAGGGGCAGGATTCAAAGTGGGTTTCTGAGGATTCAAGAGGGTGTTGTGGGGACGTGCCAGACCTGCGAAGTTTTACGTCGTCAGGATAGTGATACTATTTATCGGCATCAAATTTTCTGACGATAGGTAGCGCTGGCTCCTTGTGAAGTTTGGGAATGACGATGACGATGGAGCTAGAGGATGGGGATGAAGCTCAACATTCTGGCTATGCATTGCACCACGTGGTTGAGTTAATCGCAACTTCATCCAATATCGTCCAATGAATGGTTACGATTCAATTACTTTACAGGCACTTCACATAAGCCTACCTCAGATGATCCACACCTGAATTGAAGTTGGTAGCGGAGTAACTAGGGGGTTGGGCCTGATAAGTCTTCCAGGGTTAATTAAATGTATACATTAAATCACCCAAGGTTGAGAGCCGCCTGATACGACAAATGATCTGGAGTTATGAATATGGGTGGGTCATAAAGAAGGATTGCCGATCATTAAATGTGGCTCTGCAGATAATCAACATCTGGATTGTAGACCTGTTATGTGCCTTTGCTTCTTTATGATTTTTCCCAAACGGCTGGTGGCAACCAACTTCGAACCTTATCGATCAGACCTTGATATGCAAGTTTTTGCAGGAAATGAAATTGAAGTGTCTAATAGGAGCATGTACATATTGATGCCCGGGCTTAGTGACGTCGCAAATATGTCATGAAGTCTTCTAGAAGAGTGGTGCAAATTAAACTTCGAAGTTAATTCGAACAGAAAACGAGAGCAATTTTTTTTTTTTTTTAAAACTTGGACCATAAAACACATGAGCAATTGATGAAATACCGTTGATGCTAATATGTTCTTGTTTCTGGAGAAAGCACCAGCACTCTTTTCCCTTTCAATTGATCGATGCAGTGTGCTTGAGTTGGCAATTTGGCATGAAACAGTTTCGCAGAAAACAAAACAAAACCATGGAAGGATTCATTCAGTGTAGACGTTTTAAAAATAGCTCCGGTGATCACCGATTCTATCAAACGTCGTGGCATGTGTGAGAGAGAGAGACTGAGGGGGTGTGGGGGGTCCCATTGACATGTGGGACCTACACACCCTCTGTGTCTTCCTCCACTCACCACACACACAGTGCAGCTGCAGGTCGCTGTAAAATGAAGCTGGTCAATGAATATTCTTGTCGAATGAATATTCTTGTCCAGACCTGCGCATGGTTCAACTCTCTCTCTCTCTCTCTCTATATATATATATGGAATCAAAGACTGGCTCATTCTATTAATTGCATGTAAACCATTCATTCATTTTGAATGAAGGAAAAAGTCTTTTCAAACTTTTCCGCGGAAAGAGGGAAATCGACGAACCATGCAAGAATACATAACTCAGCTAATTCATGGAAGCTGTAAGCATACAGCTAACGAACTGATTACTGGCACCAATACAGAAGACATGACACGACAAACACCACCATGCAGAACTAGGAAAATTCTAAGTAACAACATGGATAAGAAATACATATGATATATATGACCCACAACACCGAAACTGAAGTCCACACTAAGCATATAATCACCAGAAAGACTAAACTTTCACATGTTTATCCTGTTCTGCGCCTCTTGGTGGCCCCGCTGGAAGACTGCCCAGAAGCTGGGAAGAAGGCATCGATCGTCTCTGGAAGCACATGATGCACTGCAAGGTGAAGAACGTCCTGTTAGAAGTTGACGAAGGAGTTGGTCTTCTTCTTTTCTGGGCGCAGGTGGACAGCTTTGAACACGTATCTGGTTTTCTGGCCTAGTGGAGTTTTGCACCCATCGTCGTCCATATCATTGACATCTTTCAGCTCAGGTTCTTTTTGCCATCCCACTCGAAGCTTCTCTACAACATCTGGCTGCTTCCCTGTGGAATCGGACGCAGACATGGCTGCCTGTTTGAAGGACAATTCAAGTACAATTAAACAGAAGCGTAAGAGGGTATAAATTAATAAATGATAGGATATCTGGCTAGCTCGGAAAAAAGAAAAAGAAGGGGGGGGGGGGGAGTACAAGCAGAAGCGCCGCTGCGTTGTATCTCGTTTCTAGTATTGCTCCTTCTCAGCCCTTCGGATGTCTGTCTTGCTTTCTCAATCGATCTCTTTTGGGGTTAAAACGTACTGACGAGGACGAACTGTCAGTTATAGCTCTGGACAGCCCCTGCTGAGCAAAGCGTGTAAGCTGACGAGATGCAGGGTGATCCCCAAGGAACTTTGTTGGAGTTATATGGGTTGCTTGCGTTTCTTCTACGTCCATACTCATTTTTTATATTATTAAATTTCAAAAACTTTTGTTTCTATTCAGTGATTCGGTTACACATTAATATATATTAATTGTATTTTCGCAATTCCAGTTTAATAAGATTTTTTTTAAGAAATTACACATCTAATAAAATTTCATTAAATACAACTAATAATCTTAATTACTCTATAAAACTCTAAAATATCCTTCATTGGTAAAAAAAAATTAAGGAAAATTATTTAAGGAGTAAAATAATTAGAAATAATATTCAATAGCCATCATTAATTAACTTTATTTTTATTTTTTTAAAATGACTTATATTTGGGGACATAAAATTACTTTTAAAAATATCTTCTAAAATTATGCAGGAGTAGAATAATAATTATCATTTGAATTTTTATCTAACTCTTTTCTAGTACTCAAATAAATATTTAGAAAAACTCTTGGATACCCCTGTTAAATAAATGCAGAATTATACACCAATTAGGATCAGTAAAGAATTCCTATATTTGTCATTTTTTTAAGTTGGTTAACGTGAATATAAATGGGGATTATTAGTGGATTTGATTATTTTTCTTGTTTTTTGTCATTGGTAGAGACAGATAACATGGGACAGGCATCGGATTCTCTATATTGTTTCTGAGAAGAGCAGGAGGAAGCAGGCGTGCATGCAGAGGGAACTTCAAGTTTCATAGCTCTCCATAGCTTCATCACATGATCGAAAACTTCAATCCCATCTGGCGTTTGCCGTTTTAATTTCACACTTCAAGATATTTTCCATATAACATTAATAATGTTTACTCTGGCAAAATTCCAACAAGACTATATACGATAGAGTACTTATTAATTTATGAGTGAGTCTTCTGATCACTCTCCATAAAAATCTTCATCAGCTCTTCTCCTTAAATCACCATGACCAAGAAATTAAGCAATTAAGCTCTTCTTTCTCCATGTATCTCTTTACGACTTGCTTTGTTAGCCCTATTTTATTGGTCTAACACCTAGTGCTTCAATTTCTTAGTTTTTTGGTAAAATCATAAGTTGGGCGAGTATGTATCGTGAGTTTTCATATTTACTTAAGAAATATATTGATAAAGTATAATAAATATATTATTTTTTCATTTTTAAGTGTTACAAAGCAGAAAAATGTTAATTAGTTTATATGATTTTATTAAGTGGCGGAGTCATAATATGCACCCTCACTTGAAAAAAGTTGCAAAATGATGGGATGATTTTTTTTTTCTTTTTTTCCATTTTGCATACGCTTTCCTATAAATATTTTGCACCTCCATTTTTAATATTTTAACTCAAAGCCTAGCTATATAATTTTTGACCAAAAAAATTAAACCCACTTTAATCTTACTCTTAATATGAATCCAAATTCTTAAATTTTATCAACTCATAGCCTGGCTATATAATGAATATATAATTAATTTTAAATTATTAATTTATTTTTTAAATTACTAATCTTTAAATGAACTTGTCCCCAATCAAGGTAATAGTAGCTTCATTACTAATGTCATCCATGACTCACAAATTGTAAATTTAATCCTATTACCAATGTGAATATCTTATTGTATGGTGAGCGATTTACAAATATTTTAATGCTCTTTAAGCATGGCTTAGAAGGTATACTCTAACTTTGGTAAATTACAAGCCCAACTTGCTATTTTTAAGATAAAAAACATGGTGACATGGACATTTGTAATATTAATAGAACTTAAGCGTTAGAGTAGTTTAGATTCAAAACATAATTTAATGTAGATGACTTCTATATCGCCAGTAAGTTAGTCACGGGATTAGCTGGTTTCTAAGAGTTAGATTAAAGTTTGGATTTGTTCCTCCATTTCCATAAGTGCCATAGGGCAATTCCCTAAAATAAGTCCTAGTCAAGAGTGGAAGAGAGGCTCATATTCAATTTTAGGTTAAAGGACAATCCAATATTTCAAAGAGTAAGAGAAGAAAGAGGGAGATGATTCAGTGGACCACCTAGGCTGTGAGCATAATTACAATCAGGCAAAATATGTAATATATCCTCATTTGTAGCATTACACCAGTCACAAAAGGGGGATGCTTGGGACCAAGAGCTCCTGCACAAATTAGTAGGAATCTATTATGAAACATCATCTAAATAAAGAAGTAGATTCTCTCAACACCTCTGTATTTCCAAATAGTATTAAACATAGGGCTATAGAGATGGAAGGGTTTTTTTCCAAGTAGAAAGTAATCACTCTAGAGAAAAAATACCATTCGAAGAAGAACTCCATGTCATGATATCATTTCTAGCTTGCTATGAGGAAGAGGACAATTATTAACTTGAGGATCACATCCTCGAGGAGGATGGGTGCGAGATTTATGAAATCCCATGAACTATAAACTATCCAATTAGCTATACTATGCTTTTCGCTTCCCCTAAAGATAAAGGTCTAAGACAAGTCTTTGAGCTTTATACCAAGAATTAACCAATAATCATTAAAGAAAGAAACACTCAAGTCATTTTAAATTTGCCACATAGTGGCTTCCCTTAATAGTCTCCTCTTGTTTGCCAAATGAAATGCCATAGTTGAAGAGTCAGGCAGGTTTGTTGAAGAATATTCTCCTCATTTCTAAGCATGTATTTATGTTGAAGTACATTAGCCCATAAGCCCTTATCACCAAGAGAAGTTTTCCAAGAAAGCTTGACACCACAAGCATCATTAATAAAGACAAGTCATTTGATGCCTAGACTAAAAAGGCTTTAAGAATGGTTGTTCTCTCCTAATTAATACGATAGTAGCTATTTCCCTAAATGAAGTTCCTTTGAAATTTTTCAACTTCTTTGCAATAGAGTAGAAATCTTAGAAACTTATATGGATACAAAAGAATGGTGCTAATAACAAAATTAGCTACAGTAAAATGGCTTGTAGTTGAGAGGCAGTTGGATTTCATCCCAAGTTTATTTTATAGTCAAGCTGACTTTTGACTAGAAGAAATAAGAAAGCCAATGTAATGAGTATAATCTTTAAAAATATGTAGCTTAGTGATAGCTTTGATTCTCCCTCCTCATGTAGCAGGGACATT
This sequence comes from Prosopis cineraria, assembly GCF_029017545.1. Taxonomy (NCBI): domain Eukaryota; kingdom Viridiplantae; phylum Streptophyta; class Magnoliopsida; order Fabales; family Fabaceae; genus Prosopis; species Prosopis cineraria. Next base: position 38,497 of record NW_026555923.1, on the reverse strand, counting down.
CTTAAGAGAAGAGAGATGATTTGCTGAAGTTGAACTTTTTCCCCAGAGGCATTATAGAAGGCTTATAGGTAATTCATCCTAACCAAGGCCTATTCTTTTAAGGCCTCCCCAAATAAAGGATGTCATATGCAAATATGAGATTAGAATTGTAGGATAGAGAAGAATACAAAAATAAGTTCTAGCTACTATTTTCTTTTGCATCATAGATTAAATGAGACAATCTATCCATGTAAAGAAAAATAGAAAAGTGAGATAGTCGGTCCCCTTGATAGAGGCCTCTTCTAGGTACAAAAAAATCAAAATGTAAACCATTATAAAGTATTTACATGAAAGAGTAAGATGTATTTTAAATTAAATCAATAAGTCAAAGTTCATTATTATAGATTGAAGAACCTGCTTCAAGAAATCCCAATGGATTTGGTCAAAAGCTTTCTCTAAATCAACTTTCATAAAAAGAAACCCTTTTTGCCTTTTGATTTTTTTCATAACTGCATTAATTCCTACTTAATGATTATGTTGTCTTCAATTTTAATGGCCTGGGATGAAGCTAGATTGAAAGGGGGAGATTAAGTGATTCATCAAACCCTCTAATTGATGGTTTAAAATCTTAGTAACATATGTGTAGTGCACAATACATAGTGAAATTGAGTGAAAGTGGTTTACAAGGAAGGGTTGTCCCTTTTAGGATCAAGCAAGGCAATCAACATCTTCTTTACATCAGCCAGATTAACTTTTTCTTCAAAAAACATCTTTATATAAGAGTAAAAAGAAGGTTGACTACATCCCATTTAGATTGAAAGAAATTGGAGCAAAACTTATTATTACTGAGGGCTTTATGAGGACCCATGGCAAAGATTGCCTCTTAATTTCCTTATTTATAAGTGTCAAAGGAAGTTACTAACAAATAATTAAGTCATATATGGGAAATAATTTATGGACTGTAAGTTAGCCTCAGTAGAGTCATTCGGTTAAACATTCCTTAAAATAATTGGTTACTAACTTTTGCAAATCATCATCATTATCAATCTAAATTACCTTAATCATGGCAATCATATGATTTCTGATCTTCTTCTCATAGTGGTCGGTGGGTAGTAGCGAGTGTTTGATCTCCTTAAGTAATCCATTTAGTTCAAGCCTTTGGAAACCACTTAGTTTTTCTTCTTCCAATTTTAAGATATTTTCTAAATCAACTTGTACCTCTCATCTAGATGGGTGAGGAAATAGGAGAAGGGATAGAAATTGGATTTTTGAATACCATTCAACCGAGTAAGAATGTGCTTCTTTCTACTCCATAAAACTAAAGAATTCTTCATGACAATCCAAGAGAGATTTTTATAATTTTCAAGATCAAGGTATAAAGGGTCATTCACACCTAACTTTCTCTAAGAAAACTTTTAAAAAATTATATAAGAAAGCCATAGTTTTTTCAATCTAAAAGGTATTATGCCAAAGCCCAAATCCAAGCATTTACTAGTTTGAATTAAATAGAATTATGATTTGAAAGTAGGTTCAGAAGAATGCCTTTACAATGCAATCTAAGAAGTGAAGGAGAAATTGTGATGTTGGCAAGAGCTTAGTAAATATCTCATAAAGTAAAGAAAATTAATTAAATATGACCTTTCTAAGAAAATTTTGGTTTTATGCTACCTAATTTGTAAGAGCACATGTAGGGATTTATCTTGAAACTATTAGAAGTGAGCATATGAAACTCCCGAGCCCTTAACACATTTATTGCTAAAAGAGATATCATTAAAGTCAACAAAGAATATCCATGGATCATTTATGTTGGAGGCTAAGAGACACAATTAGTCTTATAAATTGTTGTGATGGTTCAAGTAGGGTAGAGCATAGATAGCCGTGGCTAAAAAGTCAAAGTTGCCTTGAGAGCATCTGAAGTAAATGAATCGGCAGTTAATTTGAAGGATTGAGACTTAAAGGAGATTTCTTTTCCAAGTGACGTTAATACCTTCAGAATGACTGATGCTAAGGTTGAGAGTGAGAGAGTCACAATTAAGATGTTTTAACATAAGGAGATGATAATCAATTTCACTCTACATATTAGCAATTGTGAGTAGATTGGGCTTAGGCCCATCCAAAACAGTTTTGACATTTCTAGGGAAGCCTTTTCCATAAGCCCCTCTTAAATTTCAGTAAAAGAGATCAATCATAAAAATGATTTGGGGGAGTAGGAAACACTTTAGAGCCTAGTAGAAAATTAGGTATAAGGAATTACTATACTTATTAATTGATTACTTGTTATTAGGCTTTTTTGTGAAGAAGGCACCAAGTTTAGCCCCTTATGATCTTGAAGATCTAAATTTTCTTTAGGTTTTCCATTAGGTTAATGGAAGAAAGGGATTCATTCATTAAATTTGAGATGTGTTGCTAGTCAGACTCATTAAGGCGTCCCTTATTGTTAACATTACCATTACTTTCCTTTAAGGTAAGCACAATGTCACAATCTATGATTTTTCAAGAGGTTAAAAGGGTCTGAAATGTTTTAGAATCCTTCAAAAGTTTCTTGAGAAGGCTAAAGTATGCAAGGACATTCTAGAGAAATCTTCATAGCTCTAACACAACTATTTTAATATAGGTTTTAGAGAACTCTTTGTAAATAACTAGATATTTATTATAAATATCTTGTAAAGAATTCTAGAAAAATAGTATCAACCAAAGGATCAAATTATTTCCCACCATCCATTAAGGAGGTGGGAATATTCTAGATTTAAAGGGAGATTTATAAATACTTCATCCCTCCTTATTTGTAACCATCCTTAAGTTCTTGAAACAATACAAGTATCACATTTTTCAAGCTCTCTCATTCAATCTTTGCTTTCAAGATTTCCATTTCTCAACGTAGCCAAGCATCTTCCTTCTCAACAAATCAAGCTTACTTAACATCTTATAATGAAGAGTGTCTAAGTACCGCGTGGGTTGAAAGACTGGCAATAAGCACTTCATTACTCTTTGCATAATTTCCTATCATGTTCCTTGCTCTTTTCTTTACCCTTCTCTATGCTATCACCTACTGTACTTTCTCATTGTACGCTTGTTGTTCCACTACACCTATAGTATAATTGTGGTGTATGAAATGATTACATCTAAGTCAATATCTTCATCCACATTTTTGTTTTTATTGTCACTATTTCCCTTTTTCTTCCATATTTTGGGACTGTGCTGTAAGGCCTCTTAGTTAGAACATGCTTTTTCCATAGGCAAAGACAAAGAAGATCTACTATCCTTTACTATTTAAGCAGCAACCTCTTTACCTAGAACACCAAATTGTGAACCAAAGGGCTCAGGTGTGAAGGCACTGCAACTTGCTCTTTTCCTTTTTGAGGTTGGTGCTACTTTTGTACTACAAACCATTGTTCCTAGACATCTTGATTGGGCTTATTAGCATTTTTCATCACCAAAGCTACCATAAGAGTAGGCTCTATTTTTTTCATTACCTTATGGAGCTTTTTGGCAAGTTTTTAAAGGACAGGTGTCTACACTATGGCCATAGACTCCATAATTTGTACAAAGCACGTTCAATCTTCATATTATGAATAATAATCATCTCTATCTAAATGGAAACTAGACATAAGTTGTTTACCTGAATTAATGAGAACACAAATCCAAGCAAAGTGTCCTCAAAGTTTGGCAAGTTGTATGCAAGTCAACCTTGATCGTCATTCCTATTTATTTGCCAATAAAAGCGAGAGCTTCATTATCATAATACTCCAGAAAAACCTTTAGCACCCTGACCCACACAACAACCTTATCAATAGTTACACTGAGGTTTAAATTAAGGTTCTTAGGGTATAACTATAAGGTAATGATTGTAAATCATGCAAGGACTACTGGTCAGAGCATGGAAATAGTCTTTTTTATTGGAGAGCTTGACCACATAGTATGTTGGATAAGGAGGCGTAGTGAAAAAATTAAAATTTTAAAATTCCTATCTTGATATGGACCAAACAAACTCGTTTTAAGTCAAGGTGGATAGAAGAGTTACATTTTAATTCTTGGAACTTGACGCATGTTCTCTTCAAAAGTTTGAATCTCAGGAGCTGATAATGTAGATCTGCTCTCTCCACCAGTATCCATACGAACAACTCTCTAACTTGAACAGCATGCTAGCGCTCCCAACGTCCATTCTTCTTTGAAAATTGATTTCCTTTCTCTAAGGTATTTCATGGATTTTCAAGTATTTGGCCGTCAGAACTTTTCTAACTCTCTCTTTGCACGTCCCCTTGTATTTATTATATATAGATTAGGGTTTTTGCCTTCCTCTTGAAAAGCCAACCAAAATTTAAATTAAATTTATCTCATAAATAAAATCTATAATATCATATCTAATTTAAATTTATCTTATAAATTTCAACTATAAAATTGATATGATATTCTTTCATATTATGTTAGTTATTAAATTTAATCTATCATATAAAATTAAATAACACAATATAATATAATATATATATATATCACATATACATATTATATTATATATATACACACAATATATATATACATATATATTTCAAATATATATATATATATTATACTATATATATTTAATTTTATATATTATATACATATATATATGTATATGTATATATATAGATATATATCAGAAACACAACACACACACACGTATTTCAAAAAGATATATATACACACACACAAAATTATATTTTATATTTTATATTTCATATAAAATATATATATATATATATTTATCAAATAAATATTTATATATATATATATATATGTATATAATTCATTCATCCTATATTACATTCATTGAATCTAGACATATTTCAAATTCAATGAACTTGGACATTATAGCTCAAGTTAGGCTGCTCTTGTGTGCGACCCTGTAGGTCTATATGAAGTTGTCACGCAATATTTCGATCAAGTGTGAGACATAAAATTGTCATTCTCTTTTATCTGACCATTATTTTCTCGATCTCTGAGTAGACTGACTGTAGCAATGAAAAAAAACCTTTTCCATTATAGTATGACCATATATTTTCTCAGTCTTACTTATTGAGGGGCCCAATAATATCTCTTATTTAATATGAGGAATAAATTCCATCTTGACCACTCATATTCCTCTGTATGAATATCACTAAACTCAATCATAGTCTTTATGATCATCTAGTCAAAAGTGACTTTTGATTAAGTCAAAGTTCAATGGTCATCATCTAGGAATTCATGATGATCTCAGGTCAAAAAGCTTGGTGATATGGTTGCACATGAGATAAGCTTATAACTTGTACCATACAACTTTCTCATAGCGGGTCGATCCAGCACCTTGTACTCTTTCAAGTGCCTATAACTTTGATCCATATCTCTATAATTAATCAAAATCATACTAATCTTGTTTCATCTATGATTCCTTATAGATGGCCGACCATGGACGTTTATGATAATCATTATAGTTTGTCCAAGGATACAGTTATCATAGTGAACATGCAATTGATATGATAACAAAAAAGAAATTCATTAAATAACAAAGTGCATAATATAATGATTAACTTTAGGGCACAATTTCTAACACAATAGCCATAGCCAATGTTAATGAGATGGACAACCCCTTTCTTTACCCACATCAATTGCAATCTTGATTCGAGGGCTTTGAAGCCAATGGACCTACCTAGTAGCATGACAAGTAACAGCTTTCTTCCGTGCTTTGTAGAGCCTCTTCCTAAGCTTTTATAGAACACAAAAGTAGGACAGTTATTCTTTAGGTCTTCAACAGTAGATAAGTGTGGTTCCATTAGGTCTGAAGCTTTCTCGTTACCCTTTTCATCTTCAGAGTTGCCATTTTCCTCATGTTCATCATCTGAAGACTCTTCCTTTTTGTCAATATCATTAAGTCTATCAGCAAAAGTTGGTTTACTAGAAGACAATTCAGTAGCTTTGGAACCAAATGATGGCTGGTGACCTTGCAGGATATTCTTGCTTGTGTTATCACCTGCATTTTTAATCTTCTTTGAACTCTGAGCTAACAGGTTAATTAGCTTCTTTTCTTGGAGTGGGCATGGCTAGGGTGCAGAGAGAGGTTACGTGAAGGGAGCATTGTGGAATTACAATGGATCTAGTTGCATCATACACATGCTTACATTTGCTTTTTTTTTTTTTTTGGTAAATACATTTGCATTTTTATTTGGGATTCCTTTCTGGGTCCCATTTTGTTCCTGTTTTTTTTATAAAAAAAGCCACTTCTCACCAACCGGACAAGGGTTGAAAGTGGAGGCGGAGGGTGGAAGGCCTACCTGTTGCGGGATCAAGTTCGTGTCCAAGTACCCATCAACTTATCAAAGGCCCAAAAACATATTCAAATACAAACAGGAATGGCTTTGATTATCAGTTTATTGCTTTATTTGTCTCCCAGAGGGCCAGACATGAAGGAGTTTTAATTTGGCATTTGAATTTAGACAGAGCCGATTTATTATTATTAACCCTGGCCCTTTTCTTTGGGTCGTGGGGCCGAACACAAAGTAGCACGTCATCATTCTTTGTTGGAGAACATTATTCTCAAAAGCATGTGATTGACAATGACAGCAAATCAATGATGACCAAACACATGTTTCTAATCTCCACCCACCCTCATTGGCTTCCCCAGTCCTCACCACTTTCTGCATTATCAGGACCGATTAATTGCTATATCCTCCTTTGATTGGACGTCACCATGGGATCCCTTATCGCTGCTTAACTGTGCCTCATTCATAAACAAGCCTCCTAATTAACCACAGCCGTCGCCCTTGTATGTAATATATATCTCCGTCTTGTTTTGTTATGACCGTTGGATTTTTCACCATACAAACATATCCGAGAAAAAGACATTCATTAACTGCGTACTAAATTTCTTTCTCCTTTCTAAGCTGCAGCGAATTCACATTCTCTAGACTGCGCCTGGCTTTCCTTTTTCTTTTCCTTTTAATTTGACAAGCTGAATGATCCCCTTCTCACAAAAGGAAAAAGAAAACAAAGGGGCAATGCATTGAATTTTTATTTTTGAATAATAAAGAGAACAAAGAACGTGAAAGGCACAAATATAGCGTGTTAGGTTCCGCAGCCAACTAGTAAAGTAATCACATTGGACGATTATTCAGCCGTCAGTGATTTTTATGTGAATAATGATTAGTGAGGTTTCTGTTTTGCCGCCATAAATTTTCCAGAGCAAGCGAAATAAATGTTAGAATTTGGGCGTGCGATGACCAACCAATACCATATGGAGCCTTAAATGGCACTGTACCCCTTTTATCCATGACATAAGATATTTTTAGTAAGTTATAATTCGTCCAAGATGTAAGATACTTTGTAGTTCTTAAACATATATATGTATATATATCATTTTTACTTGTATCTAGGTGTTGGTTAATAAGCACTAAGTAATTATGTATGAAAATTGTGGATAGTAGTTGTGAATAAGATCAGAACTAAAGAAATTTAAAAAAAAAAAAAGCAAGTCAACTTTTACAAAATTAAAAATGAATTATTAATATTAATTCACGATACATGTTGAGAGTGTCTTGTAGTATAAATAAAAAAAAAGTGGTTAAGATATATTTTTGCCTTTGAGCTTATTATCTAAAAAGCACTCAATGTCATAAACTATTTGCTATGGTAATTTCACTTCAAAAGTAATTAAAGTATAGTTTATTTGCCCTTGAGGTCCTAATATTAAATATCCCAACATTAATCATTGAAAATTAATTTTGATAAAAAAAAATGCTATATGTTGTTAGGTTGTCCAAATATACATAAATGTAAGTTGATGTGAGAAGTTTCACATCGAATAAAATCAGAATTAATAATTATATATATATATATACATATATATTTATAAAATAAAAAAGAAGGATCTATAATAACTAATATCATAAGTGGTAGGGAATGTGGAGCGACCCCTGTAAATGGAAGAGAAGAGAGACAGGCAAGATTAGTGGAATGATATCATGTTTTAATTCAAAACCTAAAGTCCAACTTTATTCCATATCATTTTACGTTTACTCATACTTAGATAACTTAACACCTATCATACCAAATAGATCTAAATTTAGGTACATTTTTGCCTTGCAACTATTCTTAAAGAAGCATCCCATGTCATAAATAATTGGTATTGTAGCAATTTCACTCTTAAAGTAATTAAAATGTATGAAAAATGCATATGAACTTGGATTCACTTGAAATGATAGATGTCATTTTCAATCAAATTTAAATTCTAGTTAGTATCTTTAACGATTAATATTAATGCATTTAATGTCAGGGGCAAATATGATATGTGTTGACTATTTTAAATATAAGATTGCTACAACAAATGGTTGAAGACACTAAATCCTTTTCAAAAAATAATTTAAAGATAAAAATATATATCAGCCCTAAAAAGAAATACAATAGTTAATGTTAAGAATGTTCAACAACCCCACACAAACGCAACCCTGTTTGGAACATTTTCAGTATCAAATATTTAGATGTGAAGTAAGATATAGAGTTTCGTTTCATACTAAATGAACGCACGCGCGCCATCGCGCAGAGAGAGAGAGAGAGAGAGAGAGAGAGAGAGATCTTTAACTCTTACCCCCTTCATACCAACATTCTCATGCAGACTATAAATGGCGTTAGTCTAGACTAAAACTGTTGTTTCATACTCGCACAGCATTAAACTTCAGTTGAATTTTTTTATCAAAAATTGAATTCTCGGGTTTATGAAAACACACCCGTGTAAAGTGTTTCATGCTTTTCACCCTTGTTACGTATTAAATCTGTCTCAAAAAAATCAATTTTTTTTTAATTTTTACTATTATCAACTTTTATCCACAACTTTCGAGATCAATAAATAAAAGTATTGGAAGATAAAAATGGTAAGCCATCATATGATATATAGTAACATTGCATTATAAAGATAATTTTTTTTAGAAGTTACTTTATAAATAGGATAGACAATATATATTAAGATACTTAAAATCAGATTAGTTATTGAACTAATTAAAATATTAATTTGAAGGTTAATAATTGAAATTATTGTTGAAGCATGATCAGATTGACTATAAACAAAATGTATCGTTGAATCAATCAAAACAAATACTTAACAATTCAACCAACCAAATGAACACAGTTTTTAATACAATAGACAATGGTGTATGCACGCACCCACATGGGGAGAGGAAGGTATTTAATGGGAAGTTCCCTCCTTTTTTGGAATATATGCCAACTTGCCCCCCAAAAAAGGAAAAATTACAGTTAAAAACCTCAAAAAACTAATAACAAATTATAAAATTAAATTTAAGGATCATAGTCCTTTTTTACAATTTTTAAAAAATAATCTTTTTTATTAAAACAAACTTATTTAAAATGCATAATTATTTACTGAATGTAAATGATCTTTTATTCAAAAGACTATTTTTTAACCGTAAAAAAACTATAGTCGTTAAATTTAATTTCAAGATTTTGTGTCTTCCATCATTAGTTATTTTTTCATGCCCATAATTATGATTTTTGTTAAAAGAAAAAAGTGGAGGGGTAAGTAAGAGTGAGTGCACAATGCGACATATACGAATTACCTCTCCACATACCCTATGGCATATGCACTTCCCCGCTGTGCAGAACAGAGACCACTCCTATCCCTCTCAACATAACCGCACAAAATCAGTACCCAAGGCCCCAGTATCCCTGACATCCTATCATCCGTGTTCGCGTTTTCAACTGTATAATATTATCATCGTTATATTTTATTATACTTATGGAAAAATTACATTCAATGCCCTTGATCAAACTGCCAGTAGGATTTAAGATTTAAAAATATTTTATAAGATTTATGAGATTTTACAGTAATAAACATCCTCCCGTGAGATCAAAATATAATTTTTCCTATGCTTATCACTAAAAGCTACCAGATGAAGGAGAGAGACAGATCAACTACATCTACAGAGTATTTCCAAGACACGTCCCTTTCTTCAAACCAAGTTTTCTACACGCAACCTATCAGCTTCAGCGCCACACTGCCTCATCTTTCAATCCCCATCCTGGTCACTAGCTTCCTTTCCCATCTTCCCTCGTTCTTTTTTTTTTGGGGTCCATCTACAAGTTAGCTCTGTATCTTTGGTCTTTACACAGAATTTCAAACAAATCAAATAAGATTCATAGGATTTATGATTTTTAAACAACTTGGCTTCCTAGAACTTTCATGCTCCATATTTATGATAGGTTGATGAATCCTTAACTTCAATACTGTTAATCACTAACAGCCTATCATATCATTTCTCAGTCTTTTCCTTGTAATGTCTCTATCGCATTGTATTCCAAAGAAAGGATTTTTTTTAATCCACGTGTTGGTTTTTGTAACGTAAAGAAAGTAACTACAGCTTTTATTTTGCTTTTTTAATTTTACGAAAGAGCCGCTTAGAAATAAAACCTTGCCGGCAAAGCTACTCTGGCCTGAAAACGAAACGGCCATTAATTGACCCCTCATTTGTTCCTTCTGCGTCAATCAGATTCTAATCAGTCTCATCTTTTTGTTGTTTGCATTGCACAAACTGCCAACGCTGTGCCCCATGCTTGACCTGCTCCTTTTAATTCGCTATCTCCTTTGTTGCCGTTCATTTTACAGATTCGCTGCCATTGCCTTCTATCCTTCAAATGGAAAATCACTGCGTTCTTCTTGTCACTCTTCTATGTCTTCCTCTGCTATCTCACGGCGGACCAGTGATAGCCTTGAAAACTCAAGACGGATCAGAGGAATGGGGATACGTACAAGTCAGACCCAGTAAGCCAAATCCATTACAACTCTGTAATTTCACAATATGTTTTTTGACTCGTAGCTGCGAAGTTGCATCTCTGTTGTTGACAAAGTTCGATTGCTTTGTTTTTTCACTTTGGGATGTCCTATCACAGAAGCCCACATGTTCTGGTGGCTTTACAGAAGTCCATATAGAGTTGAAGATCCCTCCAAGCCATGGCCGATCATCCTCTGGTTGCAGGGGGGACCTGTAAGTATTACTTTAATTTGCTATAAACCGAACAAACAAGCAGAAGAATCCAGAGTCTGAGAAATGTAAGCATAGAACAGGGTGCTTCAGGAGTTGGTATTGGAAATTTCGAGGAGGTTGGGCCGTTGGACGCTAATTTGGAGCCCCGGAATTCCACTTGGTTGAGAAAAGCAGATCTCCTGTTTGTGGTATGATTTCAGATTGTTTTCCCCTTTAGCAATTCCTTGATTATCTAGTAGCACTGAATGCTTTGCTGTTACAATATAATATAGGACAATCCAGTTGGAACAGGATATAGTTACGTGGAGGATCAAAAGTTATTCGTTAAAACAGATGATGAAGCAGCCACTGACTTGACTACATTGTTGATCGAGGTATTCAATGAGACTAAAAGCCTTCAACGCAGTCCTCTGTACATCGTAGCAGAGTCTTATGGTGGGAAATTCGCTGTTACTCTTGCACTATCCGCACTAATGGCCATTGAAGCCAAGACATTGAAGCTTATCCTTGGAGGTAATACAAGTAATTGACCCCTGTGCAGTTTTACATGAATGAGATCAGCTCATTGATACTATCTTTGCGTCCTTTCCGCAGGAGTGGCATTAGGAGACAGTTGGATCTCCCCTGAAGATTTTGTGGTAAATACTTGAATGGTTCTCGCTTCTTAGCTGTCAGTTTTACTTTTCAAGTTCTTGTTTTTCAACTTTTCACCTAAACCCACATTGCAGTTCTCGTGGGGTCCTCTTCTGAAAGATGTCTCTCGCCTTGACGATAACGGCATGCAAAAATCAAATAGGCAAGTTGTTGTGTCTCAATTCCCTTCCATCTTCTGAAACAGATTATACCAACGTCTCAATTATATCTAACAAGACCATTTTGGACAACAGTATAGCTCAGAAGATCAAGCAGCAGCTAGAGGATGGCCAATTCGTTGATGCAACTAACTCGTGGAGTGAACTTGAGTCCGTCATTAGCTCTAGCAGCAACAATGTGGTAGAATTAAGTTCTCTTGTTTACCTTTTAGCGATTACTTAAGTAGTTCATACGATAATGTCTCACTTAAATGTCTCGGGATTTTTTTGGGGTAATTTCAGGACTTTTACAATTTTCTGTTGGATTCGGGAAGTGATTCAGCAACATTATTAGCAATGAAGTTGGGATTATCGAGAGAAATAGCAATGGGCCAGTACTCCAAGTATCTTACCTTAAGGAGGGCATCTCCGGGTGGGGATGCTGATCTTGACACCTTACTAAATGGTGTCATAAAGAAGAAGTTGAAAATAATTCCTGAGAATGTCACGTAAGTCTACTTTAGTAATTTTTCCCCGCAAAGCCATTGCTGTTTTCTCACTTCATTATTCCAACTTTATGGGAATCAATTCGTCTTTGTTGTCATCTACTATATGATATCACATGATTTGATTTACTTTTTGATGAACCCATAAATCAAGCTTTAAATAGTTTCCATCTTTATTCCCAAGTATTCCATACATGTTGACAGATGGGGAGGGCAATCTGGTGATGTTTTCACATACCTGGAAGGCGATTTTATGAAGCCAAGAATTAATGAGGTAAGAAGATAAACATATGGGATCTCTGACTTAAGCATCAGTTTACTCTAATTAATAGAACTGAGGTAAATAATACAGAGAATTGTTACAGCTGAGCATTTTACTCTCTGGATTTTCAAAAGTTTAATTTTTTTTTTTTCGTTTTTCTCTTTCTTGGGATATGACGTGTTTAAGTTGAAGTTGCTCAGGTAGATGAGTTGCTAGCCAAGGGAGTCAATGTGACTGTGTACAACGGACAAGTAAGATATTTTCCCCGCTCAATACTTTGGCTATTAATATATTACTAGAATTAATGATAGCAAAGGATTTATATTTAGATGTGCCATTATGTAATGGTCAACCTTAATTATTGTCCATGCTGTCTATCTTTGAAATAATGCAGAGCTCAACCAATGAAAGCAGAGTCTTTTAAAACTTGATAATTGTGACTATCTTGTTTTTACCTTCACTACAGAATCACGTTCAATCAAATGAGCATCTTTTATTATTTTTATTTCATTATAGCCAAATAATCTGTCTGTAATTATCATAGGTTGACCTCATTTGTGCCACTAAGGGGACTGAAGCATGGCTCAGGAAACTCAAGTAAGTCCCTTTTTCTCCATAATTTAATATCCCGAGACGTTTTTGTTATTTCTGATAAATATAGTTTCACGCCTCTGTTGTAGGTGGGAAGGGCTTCAAAATTTCATGAACAAAGACAGAACACCTCTTTACTGTGGAAATAACAAAAGTACTAAAGGCTTTCTCAAGTCATACAAAAACTTGTCCTTTTATTGGATCCTTGGTGCCGGCCATTTTGTGAGTACACATCATCATACTTCTTGTGTTGTTTTTCTCAGACAAGCATAAATGCACGGTTCTTCTTTTCATGTTTCTCATAATTTTATTACTTCCCTCCATGAAGGTAAATACCTTTTCCTTTTCCTTAAAAAAGTGAAAAGTTAATTAACGAAAGCGTGGGGGATGGATCCCAAAATGACTCTCTGGGGGGGCCAAAATAATAAATCATATAATTGTGGAGGCGCAAAGGTTAGTTTTAGCATTTTTTTTCAAGTAAAAATGAAACAATTTTTTGAAAAAAAAAAAATTGTGCCCCTGCTTGCCCCACTGTGAATCCGTCACTTACTCCAATACATTTACATTAATGAAGATCATGATAGGATTACACGCTCTAAGCATCCAAGCATATGCTGTCAAACTTGGATACCCTAAAAAATTCAGAATGAAGCCATGGCGGAAATGGGGTGTGATGCTGCTATGAAAAGCCAAACACCTGCAGATCCCATGATTTCGTTTTATGATATCGGTTAAGAGCTTCCTGAGATTCCACTTAGTTGTGGACTGCATGGCCAAATTTTCTTCTCCAATGCTGCGTGTCCTTAGAGAATCAGAAAATGAAGTGTCAATGTTTGTTCTCGGTTTTGTCTTACTATTTGTTTGCTGGCTTCTGCAGGTACCCACTGATCAACCCTGCGTGGCATTGGATATGGTGGCCTCCATTACAAACTCACCACAAAGTAAGTAATGTAAAACAGGAAAGCTCGCAACAAAAATAAAGGAGATTCAGCAGGCAAATAAAAACAATACTGAGCACTCGGCAAGCTTTGAAATAACTCAACCCTCGGGAGGAAAATTTGTGGAATGCCTTTTCTTGTGTATTTTTAATTATTATTATTATTATTATTCTTTGCTCTCATTAAAAAGAGTATTTATTAATGTGTAAAAAACTACCGACCAATTAACTGGGGGTATTTTTAGAAAGAAATTTTAACCGCATTTCTTGATTATTAATCCTGATGAATTAGTTACTTGTTTTTTATGAGAAGGATCACAGGCTAGAGGGAGTGTATGCAACAAAATGGGCATGGACGGATTTAAGGGGGCCCAGCAAGTGTGCTATGACAAACTCATCACAAAATAACTATTGTAGAACAGGAAAGCTCGCAGCAAAAATAAATGAGATTCAGCAAGCAAATAAATAACCCAAGCCATGCGAGGAAATTTTGTGAAATGCCATGTCTTGTGTGTTCCTCCTCGTCCTTTATATTTTGAAACTACAGAAAGCTGAATGCAGCCTTAGGGGTGAGCATTTGTTGTTTTGATTTTAATTTTCTTAAAACCAATCAATTGAAATATATAAAAAATTTAGATCGAACCGAAACGAAATACATAATCTAACAAAATTAAAACTGAATTGAATTATAATGATTTAATTTGATTTATGAAATTTAATTATTTATATATTTTTTTATCTAATTTTTATCTATTGATGTTGAAAGCCCAACAAAAAAATAATAATTTTATATCACAATTTATGAGAAAATTAATGAGACTCAATATTATGACATTAAAAATTAAATTATGGAAATAAAAAAAATTAGAACATCATATTAAACCAAAAAAAATACTACTACTATAAGGGTAGTAAAAAAAATATTTTTTACTTACCTAAATGAAAATTTATTCACATTTTTAAAAATATAAAAAAATATATATAATTCAGTTGGTACAGTTTATTTGGTTCAAGAATTTTCAAACCGAATCGAATCAATTAACTGAAATTTTCATTAAAAGAAAATTAAATTGAACCAAAAAATTGAATCAAATAAATAAAATTTAATTTGATTTAATTGAGTTTTGCTCACCCTAAACCCAACAGCATTATGGGAGATAAATTCTGTGGTTAATAAACGTGTGATATTTAAAAGATGAAAACCCTTGATGGCAGCAATAAAAGTAGAAGTTGATAGAACGGTCCAAATAGTAAATGTTGATATGGGTGTGACGACAGGGATTAAAAGGGAAACCCATCTCGAACCGGATAATGCAGGAGCATCCAGATTTATGGAAAAGGAAACAACGACAGATCTTTGTTGCCATCGTAGATTGCAACCGCAAAAAATTGCGACATTAATATGAGCCATCTTGTAAACTCACATCTCCATGCAGTACCGTAAACCGTAAAGCATACACCTAAAATGAACTAATTCCATTTAGCAATGCTTTTGTTATCACATCTCAACCACAATCTCCTTTTACGCACGTGAGTTATGAACTTTCTGCCCCCTTGCTTATCTCTGCTACTTGCAGGAGTATCCACACAAATTAAAGCCATGAGTCCATGGATGACAATAAAACAGACAACTATTGGCCCCTCTTCTCTTTTTGTTTTCCCTCGCTATAACCTATACAAATGACATCATGATCGTACATACACGATGCCGCTCAGACTCAAGGGAGAATAATAGTGTTGCATATTCTTGTATGTTTTTTGTCCTTCCAAATCTCCCAAATATGAGAAAATCACATTTAAAGTCCTTCTAGAAATAGTAATTATAATTAAAGACTCTAAAATTATAAAACTTCATAAATAGACTATGGCCCTTAGTTGAAATTCTTTTTTTTTTTCAATGGTTCTCTTTAATATTTTCAATAATCATTTTTTTTATTTTTCTCAGTAGTTAATTTAGATATTTTTAATGCCCATCTTTCATAATTTCAGTATGGAAGTTAATCTTCCCTGAGGTCACTCTTATATAGATTTGAATCTCCATTTGCCCATCCACTAATTATCTGTGATGATTTTCTTTTGGTGCAATGTGAGAGTTGAAGAATTATATATTTCTTAAAGTCTAAATTGAGGTGCTGCCTTTATACTTTATCTTTGACAATTTGACAATTGGTTTAGCTTATCTGTCAAATAATTCGCTGTTATTTAACTTCTAGTCAAATATAACTCGACTCTAATGTATTAAATATTTTATTTCCTGCAAAAAAAAAAACTTGAAATTACCTGTCATTACTAATACTATACACCTATTCAGCCCCGCAGTTGTATTCAGCATCGACCATGGACAAGCTGCGTGCTCTTATCGTCACTTCTCTTGTCTTTGGACTGCCATTTCTTGGAACAACAGTGGCAGCTTTGAGGGGCCATGATGGATTAGAGGAATGGGGATATGTTGAAGTCAGATCCAGTAAGCTGGATGTTTTATAATTCTATAATCTGCAATCATTTTATCATATTTCAAAGAGATAACTTTCATGAGAATGCTGTAGATGCACTCAATTGTTCTTTGGATTGTTACCACAGAAGCCCACATGTTCTGGTGGCTTTACAAAAGTCCTTACCGAGTAGAAAATCCATCCAAGCCATGGCCAATCATTCTCTGGTTGCAGGGAGGACCTGTGAGTATTGCTAAACGAAGGCCAAACTAACACAGAGAAGCCCAGATTTTGTCTTTATATTATGTGTGCGTTATAAAATTGATCATGCATAAAAACGGAGGTCCCTTCGCCCCCCAAAATTTCTGAGCTTGTGTGAATGTCGAACCAGGGCGCTTCAGGAATTGGCTACGGAAACTTTGAAGAGGTTGGACCTCTAGACGTCAAGTTGAAGCCAAGAAATTCCACATGGTTGCGAAAAGCAGATCTCCTGTTTGTGGTAATTAACCCAGCCATAATGAAAGAACTATAGTTACTAGCTTTTCTGTTTAAATTGTTGGTTCATTTCGACGAGTAAAATACAGGATAATCCAGTTGGAACTGGGTACAGTTACGTGGAGCATAACGAACTCCTCGTGAAAACAGATGAGGAAGCAGCCACTGACTTGACTACTTTGCTGATTGATATTTTCAACAAGAATGAAAGCCTCCAAAAGAGTCCTCTCTACATTGTGGGAGAGTCTTGCGGTGGAAAGTTTGCAGTTACCCTTGGATTATTTGCTCTTAAAGCCATTGAAGCGGGCAAATTGTTTGTCAAGCTTGGAGGTTATCATCCCTCCTTGAAAGCCCTTTAGCTTCATAAATGAGATGAATGATCTGTTAACATGATTCTAAATGGAAATGTCCTGTGCAGGTGTGGCATTAGGGAATAGCTGGATCTCACCTGAAGATTTCGTGGTATCTGCTTGAATCAATACTCTGCTCAGTGCTCACCATTATATTGAGACTCGCATTTTCATTGTTTCATTGACATTGCAGTTCTCATGGGGTCCCCTGCTCAAAGACGTCTCACGACTTGACGAAAACGGGCTTCGAAGATCCAACAGGTCCTTCTCCTACTATTTCCATCTTCTTAGATCCAACAAAAATCTAAGAGAAAAGCATAGTCTGATTCTTTAAGAATTTCTCGATTATCTAACAAAGCCCATTAACAGTATAGCTCAGAAGATCAAGAAGCAACTCCAGGATGGCCTTTTTGTTAATGCAACTGATTCATGGCGCGAACTTGAGACCGAGATTTTTAATAGCAGCAACAGTGTGGTACTGTAATTTTTACTCAACGTTTTATCCCCGAAACCAAGTTAGCTTTGTAATATTATCGTTAAGACTATTATTTTTTTCGGGGAAGAAGTTAACATGGTTTCATTCCAGGATATTTACAATTTTCTGTTAGATTCTTGGGAGGATGAGTCAGCATCTTTATCACCAGCGGGGATAAGCTCAGCCAAAGGAACCCGACACAGACGCTACTCCAAATATTTGTCTTCATTAAGTGGCGGGGATAAAGAGATTGTGAAGTTGTTGAATGGAGAGATCAAGGAAAAGCTGGGGATTATCCCGAATAATGTTATGTGAGTTTTAAGTCTCTTGCTATTTCACGCTCCAGGAATCAAATTTAAAACCCATGACCGGCTAGCAACTGTGGTGATGACAGATGGCAATTTCAGTCAGATGCTGTGTTTGATAGTTTTGAGGTTGATTTCATGAAACCAAGAATTGCCGAGGTACCTGTGATAAGCACATAAATCCTTCCTGACTTATTTTATCTGTGAGTTCTCCAATATTTAAAAAAAAAAAGAAAAGAAAAGAAAACTCTTCGATGATTTGCTCTATTATAGAAGTTTCCTCGTCCAATATGGAATGCGAATTCAGTTTTTTCTTAAAAAAAAAAATCGTGTTTTTGGAAAATGCGCAGGTTATGTACAGAAAATTGGATTTCATTGTATATAATGATTACCGCGTCGATGTCAGTAGTAAATTAGGAATTACACAAGATTAGATGACGTTATCTATCACAGCCTAAACCTTTCTGGAAAATAATTGACACATTGTATTCTGCCAGGTGGACGAGCTGCTCGCGAAGGGAGTGAACGTGAATGTGTACAATGGACAAGTAAGTCTCTCCACACAACTCTTAGTAGTGTGTTTCTCATAATTGAGGCCTGAGGGCGATGGCTGGAAATTCCACTTAATTGTGTGTCAGCGAATTAATTTAATTGGATGAATGGGCCCGTTTTCTTGAATAAACACCGCTGAATGATGTTACGTGATGTTTTTTGTCTTCATATATACCTATCGTTTAGGGTCGATCACAATACTGGCAAAATTAAACATGTGTGGTCCTTGTAGCTTGATGTCATTTGTGCAACCAAGGGAGTTGAAGCCTGGCTCAGGAAGCTCAAGTAACTCTTCTTTTCTTCTTCCCAGCTTCTTTTTCCAAAAGAAATTTAGCAAAAGGCTTCATTTAATTAAAAATTAAAAAAAAAAATAGGTGGGAAGGGCTTCCAAATTTCTTGGGGAAAGAAAGAACACCACTCTACTGTGGAAGTGACAAAAAGACCAAAGGTTTCGTCAAGTCATACAAAAACCTTCGTTTCTATTTGATTCTTGGTGCCGGCCATATGGTTAGTCATTGATTAATATATATATATATATAATAGCCTTTAACAGCTACCGCGATAGAAGCTTAGTAATTCTATTGGATTCTTGGTGCACTATCTGTATGTTAATGCAGGTACCTAGCGATCAGCCTTGCACGGCCTTAATCATGGCCGGTGCTGTCACGGATTCACCAGCTGCTTCCAGCTAAAAGAGAACCAAATCGGCTACTCTGTCTCTCTCTACACATATATATATATACTTGCCAGCAAGGAACTAACAGAGAACATCAATACAGTCACGAAGCTGCAGGAAATTAAACATGATTTAAGCTCCATTTCCACGTCTTTCTGGGTCTCTTGAATAAGCATACAAATATATACATATATATATATATATATATTGATGAGATAGATTTAAACTGCCTTTGTTTTAAAAAATATATTTTATGTTGTGTGTCTCCTTGAAGAACATATAGTAATTGGAGGCTATCCTGAATTCATACAAAGCAATGGATTCTAAGATGCTGTATGTTGAAGAGATGGGACGTTCTTACCACCGTGTGTCCGTACGTGTCCAGTGCTTATCCTTTCCTGCCCCTGAAAGGCACAAGGCTCTTCCTTTTAAACCAAGTTGGCCTGTCATCGCTGCATAAGGTTCCTGTCATCTTGTTACCTAACTACCTTAATGAATGCAAAATATATTAAATAAAGGTGAAAAATAATTTAATAAAAGAAAGCGATTCGCATGATGCCAACAAACAAATGCGTTATTACCTGTATTAACGAATATCATCTTA
Source organism: Prosopis cineraria (assembly GCF_029017545.1). NCBI lineage: Eukaryota > Viridiplantae > Streptophyta > Magnoliopsida > Fabales > Fabaceae > Prosopis > Prosopis cineraria. Next base: position 18,539 of record NW_026555923.1, on the reverse strand, counting down.
ATTAGTATCACATGCACAATATTCTGATAATCTAAGTATCAGCTTAGAATATTGGCAATGGCAGACATATGGACCAGCTAGAATGCTTCCTCCTGGACTTGTCTCGGTCAGAATCCTTCAAACTAGGATTCTGCTATCCCAACATCTGCGGATTCCATTATTTCTTCTTCTTTTTTTTTTAACTCTGATTGGTTCTTAGGGAGGATGTCCAACATAGCAACGAACCTATTACCGGGGAAATGAACTTGAAAATGCTCAGATAAACACCAAGCACGCACTAAAGCTTATAACCATATCACAACGGCGCAATAGAGTAACTTGATTGCTCATTGGTGCTTAATGTGTTTACTTTATATATAGATGAGCCAAGAGTGAAATGGCAGCAAATAAGTTAGCAAACTAGCTGACGGAAATACAAGTACGCTTAACTAACTGATAAGAATTACCCTTCATCCTTAGCTGACTCCTATAAACCACGATGGACCAGAGATTTGCCAGTTTAATTTGGTTCCACTTTCCATTGATTTAGTTCACGTACGTTAACTGCGCTTCCTTTATTTATAGGCATTCACACTCTAAAAACAATTCTGATTTATATTTGTTTTTTTTTGCATTTGGATTATATTCTGCCTATTAAATCACATCACTGTTTTCTTAAAAAATCACATTATGATCATAGAAAATGCTTGTTTAACGAGCAATTTTAAATTCAAATGATTTCTTGGTTATTTTCTTCTGCCCCTGTTTTGTCTCAGTATCTAATCGGTCTTGATCTGCATGTACACTCTGACTAACCCTTGCGGTATTAACATACATGATGCGTGAGCGTGATTGCATGCATTTGCACACGGTGCACCACAAAAATCCTGAAAGAAAACTAAAAGGAGAAACAAGAGAGTCAACAATGAAACTAACCGTGTCAAGTTGTTGCATTAAGCGTTCTGGGAAGATGAATTAGAATGAAGTTACTAATTTACTAAAGAAGATGCGATTTTGAAGTTAGAAAACAATATCAGGAGAAATCTAGAGAGGAAACTCCATAAGCCAAGTCGTACGGATTTCCCTTTCCAATTCAATTGTCAACAGCTTAAAAACCCTGAACAAATTAAGAAACACTACACAATTAAGTGCATGCATAAATAACAAAAACGTTCTTTTTCAATTTATATGTATATACATCCGATAATTTAAAAAAAAAAATTAATTTTTTAATCATTTAACTTTTAATTCATTTATAATTCAGTCCTTCAACTATGACTCACTGTGACTCAGTCCCTCAACTATGAGTCGCCTATGACTCAGTCCCTCAACTTTTGAATTACTTACAATTTAGTCCCTCAATTTTTGTTAGTTTTTTTTGCATGTTAGCTTAGATCTCACATTAATGAGTAAGAGGAGGGTATTTTAGAATAATATATGAGCATTTTTTTTATCCCTCTTATTTGATAAAAAATTTTTAAAAAAATTAAAAAATAAGGATCGAATTATAGGTGAATCAAAAGTTGAGGAATTGAGTCGCAACGAGTTATAGTTGAGGGACTGAGTCATGATAAATTATAATTAAAAAATTAAATTATAAGTGAGTTAAAAATTAAGAAATTTAAAGATTAATTTTTTTTTTTAACATATATATCCTATGATTCTTGATATCATGTTCTTGGCTTTTCTTTAAAATCATCCCTTTTCCGCTTGGATAAGAAGGTAAAAAGTCATAAATTGTACAGTTATTTTATGTCACATTCATCAATAATACTCTTTCAAGTCTTGACATGTCAATCACCAGGAGCGTAGGAAACAGCTGCTCTAGCTAGTGACTTTCAACGAGTCAAAAAGGTACTCATGATTAACATCATGCTCCCTCCCATCTAGTTCATTTATAGGTTACGTTATAATTTTTTAAATAATATTTAAAAAAAATTTTAAATTATTTTTTATAAAAGAAAAAAAATATAATATTATTTTTTAGGTTCATTATATAAGAATATATTTAAAATTTTATATATTTTTATTTTTTTTATATTAATATTCATGTAGTTGATAAAAATTACTTGTAAAAAAGATTGGAGGAGTAGTGGATAGTATTGGCCCAAAAAATAAAAGATTAACATTGTGGATAGGCATGCTTTCAGAGTTTTTCACATATGAATGATTAATACCTGTTTGAATTTTAATTGAATATAATAAATTAGAAAAATAATTGATTAAATGATAGATTTTAATTATAATTGATTGTGTTATAACACAATCTGTTTGGATATTATTTTTTTAAAATTAATTTTAACAAAATTAAAGATGTTTGAATAATTTATTCAGAATTAATTTTAGCTGTATAAATTACCATAAAAAACATTGCCTTTTAAAATTAAATTATTGATAAACTTGTTTCTAATATTTAAAAAGTAAAATATATTATTTAAATTATATATCTAATTAATTATAAAAATTTAAATTATATTAATATTAACAATTTTAATCTACATAAATAAATAACTTAATATATCTTAATTCAAACAAATTTAATAAAAGAGAAAGATTGTATTCTTAAATACCAAATATCAATTTTATAATAACTAATGAAAATGATAATGTAAAAGTTGATCTGTAATGACATCACAAATATAAGCCATATTCGATGAAGACGTGAAGCACTGCTTAGAAATTCTAGCAACCTAAAAAATATAACGATGTAACAAATGATATAAAATCTCTTTTTTTCTTTATGTACCTTTGCAACAATCTTTATAATGACCTTTAATTTTAAATTAAATTAAATTAATTTTCTTCTATCAAATAATATTTTATTTAAATTAATTTTATAGCAAGTGCTAAGTGGAGGATAGTAGTTGATAGAAACTTATGTTAATAACTTTTTTAAGGATTTAAAATTTAAATTTTACTAAAAAAAAAGAGAGTTTGATTTTTTTTTATTAAAGTTTGTGCCTTTTTATAATTTTTTTGAACCTTTCTTTATAATTTTCTCCATATTTTTGTAATTTGAACCCAAAAGCTGCCTCTGATAGCTTTGTAAAAAAAAAATATCGATTTTTTTGGAAAAATTGCTGTTTGGATTCTAAATTGCAAAATTACTTTTTTTTTAAAAAAAAAAATCGGTCAATGAGCTATCCAAAAACACACACTATAAAACAGACCAACTGAACAGCAAGACTCACCGTCCAACTTCAACTCAAGTTCCACCAGACTATTATCAGAAAATTCCAAATCAATTTTAAATTAAAAGACTCCCCTTTTTTTTTTAATCTGTATTCAATGAATTTTTTAGACATCTCTACCCGTGACTGGGTAAATATTGGGTGCTGCGCGTCTTGTCCCACCAAAACCCCATTGTCATATCCCTGGGCCATTCTAAATCAGACAAAATCCTAATTATCAAAGAGGAAGTGAACAAGTGTCACCGTGCCACACTACCGGCACCATCCGCATCAAATCCAATATAAATTCTAACGTTCTTAATTCACTAGATTTATGCCCCGTTCATCGGAAATATTTTAGTTTTTAAAAATAAAAAATATAAATATTAAAAAATTATTTTTCTATTCTTAAAGTAAAATATATTATTTTTTATTTATTTTATCTTAATTATAAATATTTTTTATTTTTAAAATTTATATAAATTCTCCTTAAAATTAATAGTTAAGAATTGTAAAATATAAATATATCTTTTACTTTTAAGTTTTCATTTTCACCTATTTAATTATTAATTGACAGTTATTATTCTTAATATATTTTTTGAAATTTTTATTTTTATTTTAATTTTATTAGTCATACAAACTAATTTATGTAGTATTTTTTAAAAAAATTAAATATATATTTTATTTTTTAAAAAATATAAGGTATTTTTAACTATATCTTATCCCAAATAAAGTAGTTATTTATTTTTAAAATAATACTATCTTTTTATATTTACTGTTTAATTGGGTGTTTTACTCTAAAATATATATAAAATAATTTATTTATTATGAATATTTTTTTAAAAAAAGTCAATGATTATACATTTAAATATTAAAAATAATTTATATTTTTTAACATTCAACTCTTAAGAAATGACCTCTTAAAAAAAGGAGTAAGTTTTCAAAAATAATATTTCCAACACATATCTACAAAAAAAAATTAATAGAATAAGAGATAAATTAGTTGATATACTTTATGTTTATGTTTATTTAAATTTTATAATCTTGAATAATGAGACTAAAGTGTAAGTTTTAAAAAACAAAAAAGAAATCTTTATAATTCTAACAAAATAAAAGGAATGCTAGCATATTTTACTCTTTAATTTATTAATTTGTGCAGATTAAAATCTAAAAAATATTTTATTTTAAAATTTATTATGTTCATATGTATTAAAAATATAAATAATAACTTATGTTATTTTAAAGTGTATTATCTCATGTAAGTTAAAATTTAAGAAACACTTCTTCTTTTTATTTCCTGAGATATCCTTATAGTTGGCAAGCATGAGATTAAAATTTTAATGGGATAATACTTATAAGAAATGACTTCTATTTTACCATGTGCTACTCTTATACATATTAAAAAATATCATTATTTTTTAAAATTTCTCATATCTTGTATTTTGAAATATAATCTAGCTTGTTTTTTTTTAAATGTGTTGCCTTGTGTATCACCTTAAAAAAATAAAAAATATACTATAATGAATCATACTACAATTTACATGATAATATTATTTATAAGTCATAATTATAATGGTTCTAAATTAAGCAAATAATATAATTCATGTTTTACTATCATTTATCAATCATACGTACAAGCATCACAAGTAATATAATGATTATTAAAAAAAGATTAAATATGCAGTAAAAGATAAATTTATTAATATTATACAATTAATTTGTAACTTATAATTTTTGTTACCTAAACTTGAGACACATAACTATATTAATATTTTTTATAGGTGTTTAAATCATAATTAACTTTTACATATAAATAATAGAATAATAAATTTTTATTCCTTTTGCATTTAAAGAATATAAATAAAAACTTGTTCTATATATGCTCACACAAACTATTTTAATTTATTATTTTTTTTATTAATAATAAATATTACCTCCATTCAAAAAAAAGTCATTTTTAACTAAATATCACCTCCAATAAATTTGTTACTTAACTTCAAAGTAATTCCATCTTTTATGTTTACATCTATTTAATAAATTATTTTACCCTAAAATAAATATAAAGCGATTTATTCAATATGAATATTTATGAAAAAAATTATTACACCTTAAAAGACTAATTTTTTTTATTTTTTAACATCCAATCTCTTAAAAAATATCTTATATTTTTTAATGGAAGGAGTTTATAAAAGAATTATTTATATATCTAACACTTATTGTTTTACTAAAATCTTATATGCACCATTAATTTTTAGTATAAAATTCTATATAATCTCTCAAAATATAAAAATATTATTTTTTATGCCTTGTTTAAATTTTTAAAATTTATAAATTAGACCCTACTCATATATTTTAACTGTAGGTCCTACACACTGTTTTTTTAAACCACACTATTTTATTTTTTAAAAATTAAGTTTATTAAAATATTATATTCCCTCAATTACCTTTAGAGCCTCAATTCATATCAAATTTAAAATATTTAAATATATAAAAAAATTTATAGTCAAGTTTAACTTTTAACACCTCTAGCTTTATGATTTTTTTAGACTAGTTTAACTACCCCAAATTATTAAAAAATATTTTATTTTATTTTTTCTTTATTGAGTCCATACATTACATTTTTGAATATCTTTTTTGGCCAATTTATATATTTAATTTTTAAAAATACACAAAATAAATACATTTAAATAATAAAAATTAATTTTTTGATAATTTAAATAATTTTTGGACAGCATTTATATTTAAATAGGGGCATTTTAATCGAACAAACATGACTTAATAGTCAACTAATAGTTAGATGGATGAAAATAAAATCTTAAAAATAAAAGCAGGACTATTTTATAAGTATCCATACTAAAAAATATTCATATAGGTTTCAAAAAATAGGAGGTATCATTATTTAATATAAAAATGGATACAATAATTTTTTTATTTTCAAGTATAAGTTCCGCATCAACAATTTATTTTTTTGTAGATCCTACATGTACCTCTTTTATTACAGGGATCACATTATTCTTTTCTTTTTTAATTTACTATATCATATTACAAAAATTAACAAATAAAAATAAAAAAAAGAAAGAGAATGATAGATACTCTAACAATTTTTTAAAAAAAAATGAAAAAGTCAAACTGTGTTTAGAGATAAAAAAACCAAGGAAAATATTTATTATCCTCTCCAAGATGTAAGGTATTTTTAATTTTTTATGTATAATTATTATTTTTTTTTCAAAATGCCCCTATTGTAACATCCCAATTTAAATTTTAATAGTTAATTTGGGTTAATAGAAATAAAAAAAATAATATTTAGAGGTAAGAAAATTTAAGATCTGGAAGAGGGATGAATTTATGTTGAATAAATATGATTTTTGAGGTTGTCAGTAGTATAATAAATGTTCTAGAGTATAAATTTATTGGTGATCTTTGAATTTGTGGCTTATGGATCAAATTCTAGACTAGATCTGAAAATATATGTTGATTTATTGAGGTTTAGATGATTATTTGGGATGAGAAATGAATTATTATGGCTATAGGATTATGATTCTAAGCTAGAGACTTAATTTTTAATTTTTGGGTATTTTAGGTACGAATTTATGAAATAAAAAGAAAATTTTGATAATAAAAATTAGTTTAAAAGTTGATTTTTAAATTATTAATGTTTATTGATAATTAAAAGAGGAGTTAAAAATTTTACTTAATAGTATTAACTATAGATTTGTATTAAGATTGAGATTAGAAATTATGTTATATTTTTAATTCTATTATTAGAATTATTTTATTAGTTTCAAAAATTGAAACTAATATTTATAAATAATATGTTATTTGTAGATTGTATTACTGGTGAAGATTGTGGTGAGAGAGAAATTTTAAGGAATAATTTATTAAAAAAAGCCACAAGGTAACCATGCTTTTAATTTGTGATTAGTGTTACTTCTTGTTAATTGGGTGATTATTGAGAAAATTATGAATTTTTTAATATTGTATAATTGTGCAATATTATTATGAATTTGTTTAATTATTATGGGAGGTGTTGGGAGACTTGCTATTATTGTTGTATTTATGTGCCACGTGGTACGCCCCTATTGGAGCTCAATAGGTGGCTTGTAAGGGCTCGGACTAATCTACCTTTGGCCGGGTAATTTAGCACCGAGTGAGGGCTACGGCTCGAGGTTAATGGAGGGATATAAGGATGGTTGTTTGTGTGTATTGTAATATTTCTTATATTTGTTGGAATTATATTATTTTTAATTTTCACTTAATAAGTACACACTTAACTGTTTGTATACACTATCATAAATTGGCTTTGGTTACTGGGACTTTTGAGTCTCATTATGTGGTTAACAATTTTCAGGAGAAGAGCCACGAGTGACACGTGGAGGAGTCCCAGAGGCTTAGTGTTATAGATCCACTGTCTCTTTTGGGTATTTAATTTATGATTTATAATGTGTTATATTGCCAATATTTGGGCTTTTTTGTTTATTGTCAATTATATAAATATATAAATGTAATCATGCCTTTCAAACTATTTCTATTTTTAGTACAATTTGGATGACTGTAATTTTAATATTTGGTTTATTTTGGATTGGTTAAAATGACATGATTATAAGGCCAAATAACTGGCTTATGTTGAAAATTGACTAAATTGCTTATTTTACTTGTTGGGAGTATAAGGATGGACAAATGTGATTTAGTTTACTTGTTGGGAGTATAAGGATGGACAAATGTGATTTAGCCTAATGGCATGTGGGAGGTAAAAATTTATCTGAAATGTTATAGTGTGTAAGTTGAAGCCAATTATAAAATATTTTATATCAAAATTATTGATATAAAAATGTGTTGGGTGTCTGTAATCCAACTATGGTTGAGTTAAATTATTTAAAAAAAAAATTTTGGTGTGTTACACCTATTGACAATGATTTTATATTTATTATAGGATATTTAATAAGAATAAATATAAAAATATAAGGTTAGTTGAAAAGTAAATAATTACTTTATTAGAGGGTGAGATTTAATAAAAAATATTTTTTATTTTTAAACCAGGGAGTATATCATATTAAAAAGATTAACAAATAAAAATAAAAATAAAAAGAGAGAGAAAGAGAGAGAGAGAGAGAGAGCACGCTAGATACTTCGCAACAAATTTTAAAAAGAGAAAGAAAAAGTCGGATGGCATCCGACTGTCTTTACAGTTAAAAAAACCAGGGAAAAAGTGGGCATTTCTGGCAAATTACTGTTCATTCAACAAAGACACAATGATGGAATCATGACCCAGTTTTCAAATCCTTTTCTCATATATGTAGACTACTATACTCCGCAATATCAGGCATTTGGTGGAACAACATAGGATGCTACTCAATCAAGGCATGAAACCTCTTAAATGTCAATATATACCTCACGATTTAAGTTATATATTGTATTTGCTTTATTATACGAACTAGAAAACAAATACATGATAGGCCATGTCCAAGGGCGCCACGTCGAACATTATAGAGGGAATGATGGCCCGCTCACTCGACCTCTCATATAGGTTGCAGTCTTCTTTTGTTCCATCTATTAATTTTCTGAACATTCCTTTAGGTATAATGGAAAAGTTGTGCGCTCTCATCGTCGCTTCTCTAATCTTTGGCCCGCCGTTTGCAACAAGAGCAACAGCTTTGAGGAGCCGTGATGGATTAGAGGAATGGGGATATGTTGAAGTTAGACCTAGTGAGCCAAATACTTGCTGATTCCATATCCATTTGGTCATATTTCAAATAAAATATATTTTCTCTTGAAACGGCCGGTGTGATGAAGTTTTCTATAATTGGATTGTTATGACAGAAGCCCACATGTTCTGGTGGCTTTACAGGAGTCCCAACAGAGAAAAAAATGCCTCCAAGCCATGGCCAATCATTCTCTGGTTGCAAGGAGGTCCTGTAAGTATATCATTGAATGCTTGAGGGTCAAGAACGGATTATAAAATGCTTCATGAATGAAAACCCAGGTTGCTCTGGTACCCAAAATTCTGAGCTGGTGTAAATATTGAATAGGGTGCTTCAGGAGCTGGCTATGGAAATTTTGAAGAGATTGGGCCTCTTGATGTCAACTTGAAGCCACGAGACTCCACATGGTTGAGGATAGCCGATCTGCTGTTTGTGGTAACCCAGCCATAGAGAAAACTAATCTTCGACGGCAATTAGTTCCATACTAGTGATTATATTGATTAGCTTACTTTTATCCTCCAACCTTTTAATTTGTTGTTTTCGCTCAATACCATGCATATAGGATAATCCAGTTGGAACTGGATTCAGTTTCGTGGAGCATCCGAAACTGCTCGCGAAAACAGATGAGGAAGCAGCAACTGACTTGACTACTTTGTTGATTAAGATATTCAAAAAGAATAAAAGCCACCGAAAGAGTCATCTCTACATTGTGGGAGAGTCTTATGGTGGTAAGTTTGTGGTTACCCTTGGATTATCTGCTCTCAAAGCCATTGAAGCTGGGAAGTTGCGACTCAAACTTGGAGGTAATCCCTCCTTCGAAGAGTCATCTTCATACTTCGCTGTTTCTCGATCGAAGCCCTTCAGATTAATGTATGAGTTGTAATTATCAATACAATATAATTATTAATCCCCTTGTATTTCGTACTCAGGTGTGGCATTAGGGAATAGTTGGATTTCCCCAGAAGATTTTGTGGTAATTGCTTGAATGCACCATTTACCACTGTCCACTGTATGTTGACTCTGCGTTTTAACTATATACCGTGTACACATATTGCAATTGCAGCTCTCGTGGGGTCCCCTTCTCAAAGACGTCTCGAGACTCGATGACTATGGGCTGCGAAGATCAAACAGGTTCATTTCATACTGTTTCTATCTTCTTTGTACGATATATGAGAATTTCTCAGTTATTTATATCTAACAAACTCCATTCTAGAGACCAGTATAGCTCGGAAAATCAAGAGGCAACTTCAGGATGGCCAATTTTTTAATGCCACAAATTCATGGCTCGATCTTGAGGGGGAGATATCATATAGCAGCTACGGAGTGGTACAGCAATTTTTTGTCTACATTCTATATATCCTTTCTCAAACATAGTTAACTTGCATAATTAAGCTACTAACTAAATATAGTAAAACATATTGTATTGGGTAATTAATCCAGAGCATGTACAATTTCCTGTTGGATGAGGAAGATTCGGGAGTTTTATCAGGAATTGAAGCGAGATCACCCCAAAGAACCGTGAGGAAACGCTACTCCAGTTATTTGAAAGCATTGAGGTCTTCAACAGGTGGTGGTGGGGATGTTGGGAGTTTGTTAAACGGTGCCGTCAGGAGGAAGCTGAAGATTATTCCGGAGAATGTTACGTAAGTTTCGTGATTCGCCTATTCCACTGTGTAAAAGACGGATTTATACCAGCTATCACTTGTGGTGACAGATGGCAACTTCTGGCAGACCCTGTAACCCATCGTTTTGACGGTGATTTTATGAAGCCCAGAATTGACGAGGTAACAACACATCGGTGATTAATTAATGATTAATTAGAACCACATGTCAGCTGTGAATTACGATTTAATTGTTCTTTTCAATTATAACGTACTGTCGGCTGTTGGCGAGACCGTGTCTTCGTTTTCATCTTTTGACCATCTATTAATATACGACGTTAAATTGTTCAAGTTTCGTGCAAGAAATGTATTTTTTTTTTCCTCTTTAAAATCAAATTAAAATATATAAGCTAATTACTCCCACCACACCACAATAGAAGTTGCTTTCTACAATTACCTATTAGTTTAACATACAGAGTATTAGATAAATTTTATATTTTTTTCCTTCTATACCCTTGCTTTTTTATTTATTATCTTTATATGTTTCATATTTAAAGACTTTGCAAATGAAAACTGAAAAGATATAAATATTTGTAGAAAAGTAAGGTGTTAAATAATATTTTTCATAAACTGTAAGTTAGTTAATAATGATAAATATTGTAGTTCTAAGGGAATAATTTATAAGTCAAAATTTGCGTCCATGATGCACTAGTGTTGTGTTAACAAAACTTAATGGTGTATTAATAAAAATTAATTGTGAATATTACACTAAATTTTTATAATGTTTTAAACCATTTATGAAAACTAACAGAATTATATAAAAGCCTGACCTTTCCTTGCAATGTATATAATTGACATATTTTAGTTGGGTTGTTTGAGCTAGGTTGACGAGCTGCTAGCAAAGGGAGTGCATGTAACCGTGTTCAATGGACAAGTAAGAATACTTCCTCTGGACACGCCTTTCGCATTTGGTTGAGAAGAATTGATGACAATATCATACTAGCAATATTCTTTTAGATATACAGCTAACCATTATGTGATTACTCTGGTGACTATAGTTAATCAATCATCCCACCTTTCTTGAGATGTGTTTGGATAACATCCCAGCTGAGGTTTGGGGATGTTAAAAGCTAATTAGAAATTATTTATAAAAAAAAAAATGAACAAGCAGTGGGGGCTTAATGGGCGTTTTGACGGAAGCTACCTGGAGAAGCTTTTTAACGTAGTCTGAAGGTTGCATTATGTTGGATGAAATTTTGGAGTGAATATCCAATTTAATTACCCGTACCCTCTCTCCCCTTCTTCGGTTCTGCTCTCTCCCTCACTCCCTCATCCTTCCCTCCCTCTCCTCTCTTCACTCATCACTGTCACAGCGTCTGATATGTTTTCTGGACTCCCTTTCCTATGTTTTTTTTTTTTTTGCACTATTGTCGCTAATTTACAAGGTCTCCAATAAGAAGTTCTCCAGTGTTTCAGGGGAATGGGGTGTGTTTTAAGGTAGTTGACAAAATTGAAAACACTTCATTTCCAGGAACTGAGGAATGAATGAATATTCTATGGGTAACAGGTCTGAAATTTCACCGTCTGTGACTCCTGTTTTCCATGGCTGGTGGGGGGGAAAAGACAAAGGAATTGAGGAGAGGTGGAGGATTTTTTTCATATGTTGTTATTATGTTTTTACGTCAATAAATAGTTTTTTATATTCAATTTTTTTTCTTTTGCTAAAAAATACTTTAGTTATAATTGTTTTTTCAATAATTATAATTTATTATTTCATTCTTTTTAAAAAAAATTAAGATTTTTGAGTTATCAATGTATTTTATGTTTATAATTTCCTTTTTAAAAAAATTATAATTCCAATTAATATTTTCTCTAAAAGCATCAAATTAGTCATAAAAATATATACAAGAAATTCATGTTTATTTCTATTATTATACATCCCAACTAATTTTTAAATTAAATTATTCAAAAAAAAATTAATTTATCCAATAAACTTCTAAAAAATATTTGAATATATATCTCATTATAATTATGGATTTTTTTTTCAACTTTAATTTTTTTAACTTCAATTGAATCATATTTGATTGTAAATATTTTAATCCAACCACAATCATTTCGCTTTGGACTGGCACGGTGGCAGGGTACGAACTAAGTAATGCTGTTCGTACATATTCTCCCCTCTACTATATTTTATAATTGCAGAGATAGGTCTATGATAGGATCCTATAAATGTGAGAGACTAAAACATTAGAAGCATTGATTACGGGCACCCTAAATAGAATAACGGTCAGTCGGCCAGTGGAGTGAGAGGCCTGCTTGTTCAGATTGCCTGTGGATCATGTTTAATGATGTTGTGTGGTATAATTAACAAGAAGAAAACATGTGTAACATGGCCTGGCTGTAGCTGGATGTGATTTGTGCGACCAAGGGAGTTGAAGCATGGATCAGGAAGCTCAAGTAAGATATATGATTGCTGTTGTTCGTTAAAGAAAGGGAGAAGGCAACGTTAACATCGTCAATTTGATTAATGACTGTTTGTTCTGTTTCTGCATAATGTAGGTGGGAGGGGCTTCCGAAATTCCTAGGCAAAGAAAGGGAGCTCTTGACCGGGAGGTGTGGGAGTGACAAAAATATCAGCAAAGGCTTCCTCAAGTCTCACAAAAACCTTCATTTCTATTGGATTCTTGGTGCTGGCCATATGGTAATTAATTACATTAATCATATATACATGGCCACGGTATATTCATTAATCGTATCTTTGACAGTACCCATGCATTAATTCGCAGTGACGTGTATGAGTTGCCTCTGTATGCATGCAGGTGCCTAAGGACCAACCATGTATGGGCTTGATTGTGGCGTCTGCTATTACACATCCATGACAACCTGCTTCTACTTGATTCATAAGGAGATATATAGCGCAACATAAATAGACTACGTACGTATAGACTCTGTGTGTATGTGAACAGTAAGAATCGGAGCAAGATTAAGCAAAAGAACAACCATAAACTTGTCGTGTGTGTGTTTGTAACAGAGAGATGTAGCAAAACTCTATCCAAGTTCTGCAATGTACTGATTACGACGTTATGATTAACATATTTTTAGCAACGGAGTGATGAGTATATATGGGTCCAGTGACAAGTAAAAGAACTCAGAGCAAGAGCTTGGGATATGAGCCCATTACAATGATGGCCCTCGAGTACATTTCTAAGCTCTTTGCCCGAAAAAAATATTACACCCGCGCACCAAAAACCACAGTTTTTTGGTTGAAAAGACTACCGAATGTATTATTACATTGTGCATTCATTTATACCAAAAACAAAAAAACATCGAACGCATTATCTGTACAAAAAAATTAAAAAAAGAGAGAGAGGATAAGCTTTACATATGACCAAAAAATAGTAAATAACTATTTGCTTAGCTTGAAGATGAATTAAAAATTGTCAAAAAGCACATTGAATTTTAAAATATAGGGAAAAAATCTCTTTACTATTTTAAATATGTCTCAAAAATAAGAAAATCTTTCTTGTTAGTTCTTATCAGTCAACTTCATCACCCAAACAAGTAAGTTTTATTTTTTTCTTTCATGCCATCAGTTTTATGAATTTACATAATGATCCCTGGGAAAAATAAAACGTTGTAGTTCTTTTTTTAAGAAAATATTATTTTTAAATTGTTTTTTTTTCTCAATTATCTATTATTTTTCTACACGCTAATTTAAAACAATTCAATCAATTTATATTAAGTTAATGAATTATAACAATTGAATTGTTTTGAATTACAAATATAAGATTGAGTTTTTCAAAATCAAGAATTGTGTAGGGAGTAAGTAGTTTAATTCCATGTTAAAGTTTATAAGTTAAACTAATAATTGAGTAAAAATTTGAACTTACAAAAAATTTAAGCTTCCAAAGCCACGAATAATGTGTTAAAAGTTTGAATCTGTAAAATACCAATATTTCAAATTGCATCACATATCCTATTGAAATTGTATCCGATATCGATGCTTCTTTAATATGTATTCATAGAGCATCAAAATATTTTTTGTATTTTTTATACATATCCGATACTTATAAATTTTATGACTTGAAATTATATTTTTTTAAAAAATAAAAGTACCAATATGTCAGATATGTACATTATAGATTGTGATTGGTTAATTAATGTTTAATATATTGGGCCAAAAATTATTTATACTCCATCCGTTTAAAATTATAAGATATTTTTAACTAAATTTTACCTCAATAAAGTAGTTATCTATTCTTAAACTAACTCAATCTCTTTATATTTACATCTATTAAATACCTTATAATAAACATAAAATCATTATTAATAAAGATACTTTTAAAAAAAGCTAATAATTATACATTAAAAAATTAAAAATGTCTTACATTTATAAACATATAACTCTTTAAAAAATACCTTATATTTTTAAACGGAGGAAGTATATACATATGAGCTATAAAAGGAAAATTCTTATTCTTATTTGCTGTGAGATAATTTTTAGTAGCTTTTAGTAGTATCCTTATTTTATAAAATTTATATAAAATATTTTTTTAAAAAAAATATATCTAAAACTCTAAAAGGATGTTTGGCAATCTATTCTCATAACAATTTTCTATTTTTTAAAATAAAAGAATAAAAAAATTTATTTATATCATGTCTTTAAAAGGTATTTTAAAAATAAAAAATAAAATATTATTTTAAAAAATAAAAAAAAAAAACAAATTTTAAATATTCTGAAATTATTATTCTAAAGAATAAAAAAGAATAAAAAAATATCTATTTTTATTATTTTTTATTCTTAAAATATATTTTATAAAACATTAATTTATTATAAATAAAAATAACTTTAAATAGTTTTATAATTATTAGTTTTTCCCTTTGATCCGTACAGAAACGATAGAGGGAGTCGCCTGCCCTCGATACGCAGCACGCTTTCTGTTGTTGTCGCGTAGCCAATTAATATCATTTATTCACCTAAAGCCATGTATGTGTGCTTCACGCTAGCCCAGCCACCCCTCGTGCTTCTTCCATCATCTTCTTCACTTTCACAGCCCAATTAAAAAAGAAAACCAAGCCTGTCAAAAGAGAACAAACAGATCAACTCCTTTCTTCAATCGTCCCTCTCAACTGAACTTGGATTAGACTAAGGATTTGGAATGGCGTCGATTCCGTCTGAGAACGGCGTCGAAGGAGATGACGAGCGAGAAGGAGGACGAAGAAGAGGAGAAGAGGAGGAAGAGGGGGAGGAGGAAGATGAAGAGGAGCCTAGGCTTAAGTACCAGAGATTGGGAGGCAGCATACCTTCCTTGCTAGCAAGTGATGCGGCGTCCTGTATTGCGGTTGCCGACCGGATGATCGCTCTTGGCTCCCATGCTGGCACCGTTCACATACTAGATTTTCTTGGCAATCAGGTGACCTAACACTCTCATTTCGTTTCGTCATTTATAGTGGACGATGGATCTTTTGGATCCAATTTCGTCGGGTGTTGCACTATTTATTTAAAATTCGAGCTTTCATATCAACTTTGGAGCTTTCTACTGCATTTCCCCTTTTCTTTTTAACTTCTTTTCATTCTTTCTGGAACTTGTTTCTATGTTTTAATGTTTTATAGCGAGTGCTTGGCATCATGAGGGTTAGGTTGCGAGCCTCGTTTCACTAGACTCAAAATGGTTCCTTTCCCTTGCTTTTATCATGAGTGAGCGCTTGTTTGCGTTGTCTGTTTCTTCAAGTGGTTGTTAAGAATTATGTCTATCATTACTCGTACTGTTTCAGGGTCCTTAGAGGCCACACTGTACGCACCATATATCTTATGCAATGTCATGGAGGATTGCTTGTAGCTTCTGGAATGCCACAGCCAATAGCAGACATGTTATTGTATTGTTTCTAAAATCTCTCTAATCGAATTTCCCTATTACAGGTGAAAGAATCTCGGCTCATTCTGCCGTTGTTAACGACCTTTGCTTTGACATAGAAGGTGAATATATTGGAAGCTGTTCTGATGACGGATCGGTTGTGATAAACAGCCTTTTCTCGGATGAGAAAATAAAATTTGGGTATCATCGCCCATTGAAGGCAATTGCTCTTGACCCAGATTATTCAAGAAAACATCTAGGAGATTCGTCGCTGGTGGCCTAGCTGGCCATTTATTTCTTAATTCAAAGAAATGGTTAGGCTATCGTGATCAGGTTTTGGATTCTTCTAACCCTAGGAACACAATTGCTCACTAGTCCTTCAATTTATTATTTATTAACCATAGAAATAAACGCCTAAAAAACAAAAAACAAAAAATAAAAAGCAGGTTCTGCACTCTGGTGAAGGTCCAATACATGCAGTGAAATGGAGAACAAGTCTTGTTGCTTGGGCAAATGATGCAGGAGTGAAGGTTTATGATACTGCCAATGACCAGCGTATAACTTTTATTGAAAGACCACGCAATAGTCCCCGCCCTGAGCTATTGCCTCCCCACCTGGTTTGGCAGGTTTGTCAAATCTCTAAGTAGACATGCATGCTATTCGAACATGGGCATTGTGGCAGGCGGATGCCACAGCTATAGTTAAATCTGAGGCTTGTTTTAGACTTTTAGTTATTTGAACAGCTGCATGATCACCGTACAATTCATTGTTGTATTATCTCTTGACAAGACGGAAGCCTGATGTCCTTCAATCACACACAGGATGACACCCTCTTGGTTATTGGGTGGGGTACATCTGTCAAAATTGCATCAATAAGAGCACATCACCATAAAATAGCCAATGGGACATACAGGCAATTTCCCTTGTCTGGGACGAACCAAGTGGATATTGTGGCATCTTTCCAAACCACCTATTTCATCTCGGGAATTGCACCCTTTGTGATGCTTTGGTTGTTCTAGCTTATATTCCTGCAGAAAAGGATGGAGAAAGGGATTTTAGTAGCACTGCTCCTTCACGTCAGGTATGTTATGCTAGTTGCACTCAATGATAAAATTCATTCAACTTTCATAGAGACATTTCACCTCCTATTTGTACCATCTCTATCTTCTCTTGCCTTTTCAAGCTGCAGCCTTGTGTACTTTGTTTATGTTTCCTAAGATAACTAAGATGAAGGGTTTGTAGCTTCCAAATTTTTAAATTTACAGTGGTCATAGTCTGGTCCATATTACTGGGATGCAATGGAAGTTTATAATTTTCATTGTAAAGGATCAAATCATGATAGGTCTCATTGGAATTTTAGATTGCATCATACCTTTAAATACGTTTCCTTACCATATTAACATAATGCTGCTTCTTACAAACTAGTCAATCATATATACACTCTGCTATTACATTCTCTATTGTGGTATAGGTCAGGAATTTTGTTATCATATTCTTTGTTAGTACTCTTAGCTAGCATCGTTTGTTTTGAAATGGAGATCTTATCTAGAACTAACTGCACAATGTCCATTAAATTTAAATATGGGAAGAATGTAAAACGATAATCACATATCATAAAAGGCTAGAACCGTGAAGCCACTATGATACCATCATCCTCATTAAATTTGAAAGTTTGCTGCGTTCTTAAGGTGAATAAACATAAGTTTCAACAGGGCAATGCACAAAGACCAGAAGTACGTGTAGTTACATGGAATAATGATGAACTTTCAACAGATGCTCTACCAGTACATGGCTTTGAGCATTACAAGGCAAAGGACTATTCCCTTGCTCACACTCCCTTCTCAGGTTGACATTTGGTTAGCATTGTTTATTATCTGTATTATGTGAATGAATTGGATTTGCATAATAACAGTAATAGCAGCAGTTGTAGTAGTAGTAGTAACTTCTTTCTTTCAAATTTAGGTAGCAGTTATGCTGGTGGTCAGTGGGCTGCAGGTGATGAACCTCATTACTACATTGTATCGCCAAAGGATGTTGTCATTGCAAAACCAAGGTTAATGTTAACTTCTTTAAATTATTATACTTCTCGTAGGGATTGATGCATTTATATAAGAATTATAACCAGAAAAAGCATGTCTGGAACCGTATCTGTCTGACTATCATTATTTATACATTTTGTGCTCTTCTTCATATTAATGATGTGCCCTTCCAATGCCAGCTATCTTTTAGGCATGG
>NW_026555922.1:0-46198 GCF_029017545.1 Prosopis cineraria | reverse complement strand
AAGCATAGTAATGACACCCAGATTGTGTGTGATAGGGGGAAACACATTTGGCTTAGTGATTCTTACCATTGAATGTGTGCTTGAATCAATGTGTGTGTGATTGGTCCAATGGAGCCTTTAGTTTCAATCGGGGTGGTATAGAGGCTCAGATGATAGAATGATCATGCTAGTGTGTGAAAATGGTTTATGGAAACTTATATGTGCTTATTTAGATATATATATATATATATATATAAATGTATTTTTATATATAAGCTTTACTTATTTACAATTATTCATATTAATTGATAGTTATGAGTTATTCTATTACTGAGATGTTTATCTCACTATATGGTTACATTTTTACAAGTTCTGATTGTCAGCTAGGCAAAGGAAAAGATTCATAACAAGCTAGTGGTGCTATTTCCTTGCTTCAATAGTTTTGTATAATGACTTCTATGCTGTAAATGAAATGTTTAAGTGTTATAAGTTTCCATAAGATGCATTAATATGTTATAATGTGATTGTGTGAGAAAATTGGCCCAAATTGTATACATAGATTGAATTTTGAGCATAAGCCCTATTATGTGAAAAGGGGTAGTTTGATGGTGAAGTTTATGCTTATATGTGATTTTGATTATATTATTGCTTAATCAAGTTAAATATGTGCCATTGAATGTTGTCAAGTCCTTAAGAGTAGCCAATGACGTATGGGTTGAATTTGGGATACTCGGGTTGGGTGAAAATGATAAAAAGTGGTCATTTTACTTTCGGGTGTTCAATTTTCAAATGAAATATCGGATTGAAACCAAACCCATGTCATTAGATAGCTTATCTTATAAGCTTCGTGTAGACTCGACTCACTCGAATCAGACATCATTTAAGAAAATGGCATATGCCAAAATCTCACATCAGCAAACTGTCATTACAGCAAAAAATCTTTCGTATGCACTAAGTGTATGGTGTGCATGCCACAGTACATGACATAGAATGTGATCTCGTGGCTCTATACCACATGCCGCAGCATATGTGGCACAAGCCATGGTGTTTGGCCATTTTCTAAAATGGGTTATTTGCATTCATTTTCATGCTGAGTGATGCTATTACAATTTATAAGCTTCCATTGTGCAATAACATATACATTTGAATGATTTTTAAATGATTTTGAAAAGATTTTGGGATCTCAATCATTTATAAGTATTTGTTTCCAATTATTGAATATTTATGATTTTGATAACATGAGAAGTTTGCAGGACCTCTAATTGTACTTGTGTGAACTAAGAGTAATAACTTGGTAATGTTGGTATGGACATTATGACGACACACTTAAATAACTCTCATTAGACTTCAATGAAGCCATATTGGTGCCTAGAACTTAGCTCCAAGGTTCAGACCTTACTTCCACACAAAGGAAACTACCAAGAAAAAGGGAGAGGAGAGAGAGAGAAAGTAAGAGAGAGCTTACCTAAGGGTTAACAACAACAATAAAAAGCCTCTAAAACTTGAGCAAGACAAACCCTAACAAAGCTCCCCACGCTCTCCTCTTGGTTACACTCTAAAAATCCCATTCTACTCTTTGTCCAAACAAAGTTTTTTAAAGTTTAAATTTGACGTGTCCACCATAATAAATGGCATTGTCTACCATGATGAATGACACATTTAAGAAACCCTAACTTAAGCCCCATAAAATAGGCCTAAATGGCCTAATAACATCTAAGTTCTAAAATAAAGACCATAAGAATGACTCAAAAGCCATCCAATCACCTAAATTAGTTTAATTAAAGCCTAAATTAGTCATTTAAATTTCCTAATTAAATTAATTCTATTTTAAATTCTTGGGATATTACATCTGGTGTGAAACCATACATGAAAAATCAATTTTCAACTTTTGAATCAAGTATAGTTTTAAAGGGAACCCTTTTCTTTATAGTCCACCTTTGCAAAAACATTACTCTTCTATTAATAAATCGGTAGGGAGAAACAAACAACCTTGTCATTTTCTTGAAGCAAATGATTTTCAAGATGCCTTCTTATGGAGTTTTGTATGAGCATGTGGTTGCTTTTCTAGGTGTTATCATCTTTCTTTATTTCAACTATTATTTTCACAACCATAGGCTTAAAAGAAAAATGGCAAGTTATTTGTATGAGTAGAGGTGGGAAAGAAAAAACTTTAGTTCATGATGAGATTGTGATATTGTAATTGTTGACTGAGGATCAATTCCACAATTACAATAATCAAATTTAGTTTTAATCATTGCTAGAATAAAGGATTCTCTCCTCCTTCGTTTCCATGGCTCTTCCCCTCCTTTTCCTTTTCTAATATTACAAAAAATTTGAATGGTTGAAATTTGATCTCTTAAAAAAGATAAATATAATAAAATTCAAACTACTAAAATTTAATTTGAATAGTATAAAATTACACTAAAAACAATATAAATTCTTTTATAAGAAATCAAATAGAAGTCTAAAAACGTTAATCTCATGGTTAGAAAAGAAAAAGAAGGGAAAAATGATGGCAAGGGAAGAGGATTCTGGAAAAGTCCCCTAGATCAGTTTAAGGATGTAACATGGACAGTAACTCTAGAATAAATTTATAATGCCTATATAATTTTTTTTTTATATGACTATCTGATAAGGTCAAATTCAAGTATTGTTAGATTAGAGTACGTAGCTCCCCCAAAAATATTCTTGTTGTTGCATTCACACATATATATAGGCAAAACACATAATTCCGGTACTTTAAAATCTCATTCAAAATATATTTGTATTAATTGTATCTACAAAATCTTATATCCAAAATATATCTATATCTTAATTTTATCTACAAAATCCTTATATCAATACTAGCATAATAAAAGTAGACAGATTTGATTGTTCTCGCCACACCTCTTTACTTGTCAATCACTCTAACTTCATTTTCTTTGATATATGGTCCTCTAATACTAATCTCAAACTTGAGACTGAAAAAAACCCCAATTTCACCAACCTTCCAATTAAAGTATTTCTCTATTTGGAACTATACGCTTAATGAATCAAGCAAAACATAATAGCCACGTTCCTTCTTCATCAATATGAGTTGAGATATGAAAACCTTACCTACTTGAATATGTCAAGAAGTTTCCAATATTGGCTTGTGGTAAAAAAACCAATTACATGCTTTCAATCTCAATTAGAACTCATTGACTAGTCCCCTAAAGCTCAACTCTAGCTCAATTTTTTCATATGGAATATTCTGATGTTCCTCTAACATCAAAGGTGAAATCCCTCCTCATATTGGCACTGTCTTGCCTAACTTGATTTATCTAGTATATATTCATATTCATTACATGGTGGTTTTCCAGCTTCAATAGGTCATATGAGGCAATTGAATATTCTTTTTTGAATTATATTGAAAACAAAACCTAGAAAGGCTACATAGTGTCATAGTTCATATGAGGGGTTGATCCCTCATCATTCACCAAACCTATAAGTAGGATTGGTGGATGATTAAAGATACAAAAGGCTTCATCAAAGCTAAAAGCATTTCTAGCAAAATAATCAACATACACATTATCTTCATAGTATAAAGACAATTGAATATGCTAGATTTGTCAAAACAACAATTTATCTGGCTACTTGCTCCCAAAATTTGGTAAGGTTAGTAATAACTTGACGCTTCTAAACACATCAAAAATAACTTAAGTGGCCCATGTTTGCCACTAACTTTAAAGGAAACATTTCAAATAGGATAATTAATAGTTGGATAAACGGGCAAAAATACCTATAAAGTAGTCAGCCACAGGCACCCAGTATCCTAAAGTAATGAAAAGGGCAAAAATACCCAAAACATTACATAGATGGGTGTAAAAGTAACCAAACCGTTAACTTTGAACAAACATCATTAACTTTGACCATTAAATACTGACTGTGCATGCCATGTATCAGTCTTTGTTGATGTAGATTAAAAAGAGGGTAAAAATTACCCACGAAGTCATCGACCAGAAGCAAAAATACCTATAACGTTACCAAAGTTAGTGTAAAAGTAACCAATACATCCAATCCCTTAAATGTTGATCGTTTGTTGACACCTAAGCAGAAGTTGACTATTTTTTTCGCTAATGTAGACAAAAAAAATTCTAAGATAATTTTATACGAATGTCGATCGATTATTGTATGAGTACCTATAATGTTACTTTAGTAGGTGCAATAGTGATCAATCCATCAAAATCAATGTCATATGGTTTCTTTCCATCACCACACATCTCGCCCCCTTCCTTTCTCCCTCTCCACTCATTTTTCTTGTCTACAAAACTTGAGATTTAACATGGTGAGATAGGTTGTTCAAAATCAAAGATTAAGACTGAGCATATCTAGCTTAAGAACATTGTCATAACCTTAAGCAATTCATTCACGATAGATTTAAAATTTTCAAATGATTTTTGCCACTGCTACAGAGAAACAAGCAATTTAATTTGATATTCAGTCAAAATGACATTTTCTCACATGATATTCATATAATAACTGATTAACTTCTAAAGAATTTCATCTAGGAATTTTTGTCTACATCAATGAAAAAAATAGTCAACTTTTACTTAGGTGTCAGCTAAATGGTCAACATTTAAGGGATTAAATGGATTGGTCACTTTTGCACTAACTTTGGTAATGTCATGGGTATTTTTGCTCCTAGCCTATGATTTTGTTGGTATTTTTGCCCCTTTTTTAGTCCATGTCAGTAAAGATTGACATATGGCATGCACAATCAACATTTAACAGTCAAGTTAATGGTGTTAGATCAAAGTTAATGGTCTGATTACTTTTGCATCCATCCATGTAATGTTATGGGTATTTTTATCTTTTTTATTACTTTAAGATACTGGTTGCTCATGGCTTACTACTTTATAAGTATTTTTGCCCCTTTACCCTTAATAGTTTAGACTTAGGAAAGTCAAAAAAATGTATGGGAAAATACCTAGCTGGATTGGAAACTTTATAAATTTACATTTTTCTCATTTTGTGTAAGAATTCTTTAACAGGTTTAATGCCAAAAAGCTTCTACAACTTAAATGAGCTTACATATCTAGATTTTTCTCACAATAGTTTCAATGGAACTTTGCCAAATTTCCTGAAGATGCCTATGTTAAATTACTTACATTTCTATAGCAACTATTTATATGAGGCCAATACCATCTGTTTTGCCA
Organism: Prosopis cineraria; assembly: GCF_029017545.1. Lineage (NCBI taxonomy): Eukaryota > Viridiplantae > Streptophyta > Magnoliopsida > Fabales > Fabaceae > Prosopis > Prosopis cineraria. Next base: position 41,042 of record NW_026555922.1, on the reverse strand, counting down.
AAATCCCCCTTGTTGCCTTTGGATCTTATGAAGAACAATTTTTCTAATCAAGTTAGTTGTTAGATAGTTTAGCTTATTTTGTAATTTAAGGGTCCTCATCTGGAAGGAAAATAAACTTAAGGATTTGATTACCCATGATTTATGTAAGCTCAAGAACATAAGCATATTGGATCTTCTTCAAAATATAAATTTATTGAATATGAAGTTGAATGGGAGTTTCAAAAGGATGAGGTCTAAGAAGTTGATCACACATCAAAATACAGGCATGAATATTATTAAGAAAACATTTTAGATATCTTATATTTGGTCCAGATCCCTCCCAAATTGTCAGTTGACAAGTGAAATCCCATTGCACCTTGGATATTTAAATACTATTTATGAGATAAATTTGTTAAACAACCATTTGACAGGGCCTATTCAGAAAACTTTTTTTCCAGCTTTAGGTAAATTGAAAGTTTAGATACTTCTTAAAAGGTTAAATTATACATTATTCTCCTGCACTTTAAATCATATACTCATAACCTTCTTAACCTTTGAAACTTTACAATGAACCCCCTTCAACTCTTATATTTATACAAATAACTCTACATAATTAATTTTATACATTAATTATCTACACATAACTTAAAGCTTGGGGAGGTTATTCGTATATCAATCAAAGTTTGGGGGCTTAAATGCACACAAAAATAAATTTTAAAGGGGTATGTAATCAATAGCTAGGGGTTGTTTGTATAAACCTAAAAGTTCAAGGAGGTTTATTACTAAGTTTTAAAAGTTACGGGGAGTTATATATATATGGTTCAAAGTTTAAGGGAGTTGTGTGTAATTTAGCCTTAAAAACAAATTAACAAGTCACATTCCTACACAACTAATAGATACTTTTTATCTATTTTTTCAATCAATACTACAAAAAAGACTAAATATATGTCCTATACTTGTCATTTATGTGACAAAAATGAAAAATAAAAAAGGTAGAGAATATTTGATAGTTATTTTAAAATTTAAACTAATTGACAAATTCTTAAACCTATATTTGACAATTATTTCAAAATTACCATCAAATAAATATATTATTTTATTTTTTATTGCAAATGTATTTGATGCTTGCTTAGTAATAATCATCAATTATATAGTTGATATATTTTATAATTATTTGAAAACAATGGTCAAATAGATAATAAAATTATTTTTGTTTTAAATAATACTTATCTATTTGGCACTTAGTTTTAAAGAACCATCAAATAAATTAAGCATCTATTTTATGGTTATTTTAAAACAAGCATCAACTATATAATACTTTATGGTTACTATGAAATAACGCCATTCCCAAAATAAGCCTTAACCTTGGCTGTTACGGTAGCGATAACCTCCATAACACCATTGATATTGTTGTTGCTCATGTTCTTCTTCCTCTATCTCACCTCTTTAATTGACACGCATATTATTTTTTTTTATTTTTTAAAAAAATTCTAAAACATATGCCATGTGGCTATCAACACATTAGATTACAATAAAACTAATGGTCAAAGTCTAAATCTATTACCCTAGAGCAACATTGTATCAAATTGAAAAACATTGGGATGACATTGCACTAAACAAAACTTAAGGATATCAAGTGCATCTGCATGAAAATTTTGAGGGTAGATTTGTATTTTAACTCTTAAGAATAGTAATACATAATATTTTATTTGATTGAATTGGTGTTGACATGGCATGTTTTTATTGAACAGACCATAGATGACATGATGCACCAAGTTCATGCAAGAATTTCTTGAAATATTAGAGATAAAGAAGTCTCACATTGAGTAATTAGAAAATAGATTAGTAATATACATATACATATACATATATATATATATATATAAAGCTTAGAATGTGTCTAACTAAATAGCTTAAGCTATTTTCATTAGATAGACTATTATCAAGTGTATTTAACATACAGAATTTAACAAGAATCTCTCTCTGTTTCTTTGTTTGTTTTTTTTTATGAATCCTTATTGCTTTCTTGATTTCTTTTCATGTTAGTCCTTAATATAAGCTTTGTTCATTCTCTGTTATTGTTGCATCTTGGATTGCTTCATCTGATTGATATTTTTTGTTTGTTTGTTTATTATTGTTGTCCTTTTAGGTTTCATATTTTTTTGTCATATAATTGTTGCAAAATTCTTATGTTCTTATAATAATGTAAAGGAACATGTTCCTTTCTTATAATTTCTCGTAACAAATTATGAATTTGAATTCATGTTATGAAATTGCCAAACCTAATTCCATGCTCCACTTTATCTATAGAGTTCAAGGATGTGTGACAATAACAACAATCTCTTTTTGATCCAAAAAAGAAAATTGTTAAGCTTCAACTTATCACGGGATATGTGCGATTCATATCACATCTCTTCTTCACCAATGATTTATTTCTTGTTGGCAGAAGCCTCAAGGGAACAAAAGAGAGTCATCAAGTAAGGTTTGGAGACTTTCTATAGGATTTCTAGCCATAAAGTCAATATGACCAAGTCCAAATTGTTTCACTTGAAAAATATTCACCATACAAGAGCCACAAAGACAAGTCAAATACTTGAATTCTATAGACATGCATCTTTCATTTCTCCTCCATTTTTAACACAATTGAAAGTAAATTTTTCTCCTCTATCTCTCTATTTTCCTTCCAATTGAAGTACTCTTCCCTTCATCTACTCTCTTGGTCATAGGTGGTTCGTGGACTATCGTAGGTGATGCATTGGTGGCGATCAATATGAGTCTTCCATTTCTAGTCTCCTCCTTACTATTTCAACTTACCGGTATGGGTATTACTTATCTTCTTCCATCTTTTCTCTGAGAGATTATGCTATCTCTTCTATTATAAGGCTTTATTTTTATTTATTTTTCTTAATTTCTATTGTCTATTGGTATTGTAATTGGTTGATTTAATTGAATATTTGTATAGTTGGATATTTCAATAAATGAATTTGTGTCTTAAAATCTTCATTTTAATTCTCAAATTTATATTTTATAATAGTTTATTTAATTGAATATTTTTATATTTGAATATTTAGATTGTTAGTTTGATTTAGTTAACATTGCTATTGATCTTTAATTAATTATATATTTTTGGAGGTGTTAAAAATAAGAGAAAACTCTACCAAAATTTTAAAAAATTAAGTAAAACCTTATCCTAAATGAGTCATTTCTATTAAATTGAAGTATTTTAATGTTGTATAAATAAATTTAAGTATTTAGATTATTGGGTTGATTTAGATAATATTGCTATTGATCTTGTATTAATCATATATTTTTGGAAGATCTTAAAAATAAATGGAACTAAATGAAATATTTTTAAAAAATACACTTTCCACATCAATTTTTTAAGAAAACTGAAGTGAAAAAAACCACTTATGTTTCAATTGAAAAAGGCCACTTTTCATATCAATTATTTATTTAGCAGAAGTTGAAAGTTTCTTCCACATCAATTATATAACCCACATAAAAAGTCAACTTTCCACGTCACTTTTTTTTACTTATCCCTAATAAATGATGTAAAAAAATTTAAAATAACCAATGTAAAAAGTTCTCTCTACAATTGTTTGGTGCTCAACTTGTAACCACAACAAGAAGGAAGGAATTAAAATATTAAGCATAGAACTTATTGATCAACTAGACCAATATTACTCACAAATCTATTTAACTAGACCAACAATTTCAACTTATAAAACAATATGAAGATATCTTCAACTTGCATTTTATCTCTCTTACTGTGTTGTAATCATCATCTTCTTCATGAATCCAACTTGTGTCTAAAGCATACATCAAGATTGTTAGCATCAACCCTTGGTCCTTAAAGACCTAAAGCACTTGAATCACTTCAGGCTTCTTTAACCACTTTAAGCTTTTCAACACCTTCAGCTGCAAAAACTTGTTGACATCTATATACCAATGCCTCACATATCATTGTAACCAGAATAATCCCCCTCTTGAGTAATTCTTGAATGTAATTTAAATTTGCTTTCAAAAAATAATTGTTTCCAGCCAAACAGTCACTACTACAAGACCAATGTATTTATTTATATTCAAGGGTTTTAGATCATATCTTACTGTTTCAAAGTTAACATAGTAGTTGAATCCATACATCTTCTAGTATAACATGAATGGTAGAATCAGCAACACTCTCAATTGGTCCAACAAATAAACAGATTGATTTTATTGCACTCTATTTGATCCATTCGTATTCAAGACAACAAAGTGTGAAGGAGGAGAGGATATGCATCTCCATTATAAGAGAATTCTTGAAGGAACACAAGAGACTTTGTGGCTATGAGAACCTTCAGCTTTAAAAGAGAACTGGTTTCAAACTGATACAATAAGACTTTATAGTTCCACATTCATTAGGGGAAGTTATTGATGATACAATGTTGATTGAAACCATTCCTGCTCCATTTAGCAAAGGACATCTCTGAATCATCGGTGAACTAAAAAACTCTTCAAGCTTCACCATCTACTCTAAAAATAAAAAAGATTAATGGTGAGGACTCTGGTGTGGCCACCAATGTAATGGAGTTTGCCATCAGTGACCAGAGGAAAGCCTTTCGGCATATGAGCTTTTACTTGTGGAGTACAGATAGACCTTCATTAATACCGTTCTCCGCACCAAATTGGCTCTGCTAAATGCTAATTTCACATCTTTTCCCTACCAAATTTTGATGTTAAAAGATGTTAATGATAAATGGATGGATGATGACAATAGTATTATAAAGCATGTGAGGGATTTTTTTATTAGATTGTTTATAGAAGAGGTGGATCAAATTAATAATAGTATTCTTGATGATATGTGCAGACCAATTAGTGATAAGAATATAAGGTGTGTTATGTTTAGTATTGGTGGCTTCAAGGCGCAAGAGGAGGATGGTTTTCCTACTATGTTTTATCACAATAATTGGGACATTGTAAGGCTGAATGTAATACAACTTAAAGATGCATGGGAAAGGCCAAGTAGAATTGAAGAGTTAAACCTTGATTGTTCTTGCTCTAAAAGCTAGAAGCTTAAAGTGCTAATGCAACTTAGGTCTATCTCGCGCTATGTATTATGGCGTATAAGGTAGTGTTTAAGATAATTTTTAATAAAATGAAGCCATTACTAAGAATGGTGGTTTCTCATTATAAGACGAGCTTTGTACCTAAATGTTTCATTCTGGAGAATATTATTATTGCCAATGAGGTAGCATATATGATGAATAGGGTGAATAGTAGAAAAGGATACATGGTGATAAAGATTGATTTGAAGAAGGCATATGATAGGATGAGTTGGAAGTTTTTGAAGAAGATTTTAGAGGAAATTAGAGTGAAACAACATTCGATTGATTTATTCAAATGCTATATGGAATCAACATCTTTTCAAGTATTATAGAATGGGGCTAAGTTTGAATCATTTAAGCCGTCAAGGGGTGTAAGGCAAAGTGACCCAATTCGTCATGCCTCTTTGTTCTGGGTTTGGAAAAGCTATCATATTTTATTTTAGATGCAGTAGAGGGGGTAGATAGAGGCCAATTAAAATGGGACAGCAAGGTATGATTATATCTCATCTCATATTGGCTAATGATTCACTTCTTTACTATGAGGCAAAGAAGGAGCAACTTGAGGTTGTGTTAAAATGTTGAAAGAAGTTTGCTAAAATGTTTAGGCAGAGAGTGAATCTGTAAAAAACCTTTATTATGTTTTCAAATAATGTGGCTGATAGTAAGTAAAAGGAATTATTGGAGTTGTCTGGTTTTAAGTAAAAGGATGAGGTTGAGAGGCATCTGGGGGCGTATATTGTGAAGGAAAGGAGTAAAAAATAGAAATTTCAATTTATTTTTAGAAAACTGCAGAAAAGAAGTTTATCTCTTGCGGGGAGATTGACATTAATTCAAGCAGTGACTTAGCAAATACCTACTTATCATATATGCCATGAAAGCATATTTGTTAGTGTTTGTTAACAAATTGAAAAGTTGTAAAGGGATTTTATATGAGGATCTTCAAGTAAGAGAAGGGGGTACATTTAATAGGTTTGAATAAATTATGTAAGCCAAAGGAGATTGGAGGATATAGACTAAAATATTTAAAGAAAATAAATGATTGAGAATGGAAGAACTGTGAGATTATACACTGAGAGATGGCTTGAGGATAGAAAATGTATGATTGATAGATGCTTGTGGTCAATTGATGAAGGGGTGATTGGAGCTCAGGTTTGTGATTATGTAGAGGAGGATGAGAATTGGAACCTAGACAAGTTGGAGAAGGTGTTTCCTAAGGAGGTAGTAGATCATATATATGACATGCTGCCTCCAAGAGTACATGAAGAAAGTAATAGAGTGAAATGGTGTAGTAGCCCTATTCAATGGCTATTATGTACAAGGTGCTGAAAGGGATGATGAAATATGTTAAGAGAAATTATGAAAGTTGACTTGGGAATGGAAAGAGCCAAGAAGGATTCAAGTCTTTCTATGGCTTACTGCAAGTGAGCATCTTTTTACTGCTGTTAGAAAAAGTAATTTGTTTAATACATCATCTACTTGTGTGCACTATAACAATAGTAAGGAGGATGTAATGCATGCTATTCATGATTGTGTTGTAGCTAAGCATGTATGATTGTAGGTTGGGAAAGGTAAGTTGATGAATGATTTCTTTCTATTTCTGGTAAGGATTAGTTATAATAACTTTGTAGTGAAAATCTGGAGTAGAGGGAGACTGGTGTTAGATTGCTATCACAGCTTAGTTTTTATGGTTTTGGTAGAACTATGAGATATTTTAACCTAAGTTTGTATGGCCTAAAAATCTAAATAGGATTATAAATAAGATATGTTAATGAGGTTAAGGGAGGTTTAGGATGAATAAGGAGGGGAGTTGTAGCATGTGGACTAAGGTTTGTTGGAAAAAACCTGAATTGGGATGGATTAAGATGAATATTGATGGTGTTGTGAGGGGCACTAAAAGGAAGGAGGCTGTGGTGGATTATGTAGAGACTAACTTAGTAGTTGGAAAGAAGGTTTTGTGGAGGGGATTGAGAAGAGCAAGAATTTAACTACAAAATTATGGGCTCCTGTAGCTGGACTAGCTTGTTTATAGTAGATGGGAGGTGGAAATGTAATTATAGAAACTAATTCAATTTCTATGTATAGATTGATTGATGAAAGGATTACTACAAGAACTGGATTACTACAGGAATGAGTCACAGTAGATTTATGAGAGAATTCTTAGAAGGTGTTAAGGGGAAATAAAGGGTGAAGGTTTCTCATGTCTTGCATGAAGGGAACCAATGTGCCTATTAGATTGCTAAATGGAGCTTCACTTAATCCAAAGTTGTCCAGTTGATGAAAGAGTTTCTTGAATAGCTTATTGCAAAGAGATAAGATGGGTATTTCTTACCCACATTTAATTATGTGCAATCTGTTGTATTACGCTTTTTGCCCCATTTAATATTAAAAAAAAATATTGCCTGGACATTAATAAGAATGCTATATAAAGTACATGCAATAGGTGGAGAACAACAAAGGCATAGTTATTCTGCAATGCTAATCTCCAAAGGAAACACCAAATTACTGAATTCAAAAAGGAATGAACAAGATCATAAAATAGAGTACAGATCAAAAATTTCATATGAAAATGAAAAGTCAAGTAATGCCTTCCAAACATGACCATCCATTTTAATATAAAGAGTGACCATAAGCTCTAACAGGTAATCAATCATCACCAATGAAGGGCCAAAAAAATGTCTATTATAACTTTGGTTAGGTTAAAACTTATCTTAAAATTGAAACCCTTCGCAACCCAAAGTAAATTAAGCATGTCAAAGTTGGAAGGAGCTGTGCTTGGTAGTTTAGTAGAAAATAGGCAAAAAAGCAAGAATTGGAATAGAATGCTATTCACTAATACATTTTTTGAATTCAATAGAGTCTTTTGGTTAACAATATTTCCCAATATTTGGCTATTGATAGAGTTCAATCCCACCTAATGAGATAAGACTTACTTGTAATGAGAAGGAAAAGAAGACAGTTATTTCATTATTGATAAAATGTTGTAAAAAATATTGAATTGGATGCAGAGATAGATGTTATTGTGTTATACTTAGGTGTTGGAAATTGTGCCCTAAGACCAATCATTGTACTATACACATTGTTATTTAATGAATTTCTCTTTTTCATGTTTAATATGAAAATTGTATCATTGGACAAGCTATAGTGATTATCCTAAATGTCCCTGGTCGATCATCGATGAGGGATCATAGATAAAACAAGACTAGTATGAATTTGATTAATTATAGAGATACAAACAAAGTCATAGGCAATTGAAAGAGTATAAGGTGCTAGACCGACCCACTATGAGAAAGCTACATGGTATAAGTCACAAGTTTATCTTATATGTAACTATATTACTAAGCCCTTTGACCTGAGATCATCATGGATTCCTATGTGATGACCACTGAACTTTATCCTAGTCAAAAGTCACCTTTGACCAGGTGATCATAAAGGCTATGATTGAGTTTAGTGATATCCATGCAGAGGAATATAAGTGGTTAAGATGGAATTTGTCCCTCACATTAAGTGAGAGATATTACTTGGCCCCTCAATGAGTAAGATTAAGAAAATGTATGGCCATACTACAATGAAAAGGATTTTTCCATTGTTACTATCAGTCCACTCAGAGATCGAGAAAGTAATGGTCAGGTAAAGGAGAATGACAATTCCATATCTCATACTTGACCGAAATATTACGTGACAAAAAGGATGTAATACAGTTGCATGATAGGTTACATCGGATCATTGATCCCCATGTGAATTAAGTAGTTACAATGCCTTGCTAGAGGCTACTTGTGACTTGTGAGCTAATAGCATAATTAACCTACTGTCAATTTTATATGGGCTACAAGGTCGCATACAAGAACAGCCCAACTATATATATGATATATGTATATGATATATAAAATTAAATATAATATATATATATATATGTTTTTGAAATATATATGTATATATATTCGTATATATATATAATATGTATATGAGATATATATTATGTTATGTTATGTTATGTTATGTTATGTTATGTTAGTTTTAAATTTAATTTTATATTATAGATTAAATTTAATAACTAACATGATATAAGAGAATATCATGTCAGTTTTATAATTTGAATTTATAAGATAAATTTGAATTAGATATGATATTATGGATTAATTTTATGAGATAAATTTAATTAAATTTTCATGGGCTTTTAAGTAAAAGACAAAAACCCTGATCTATATACTATATATAGATAAGGACGTACTTTATGAAGGAGGAGAGAGTTAGAAAAGTCCTGACGATAAAAATACTTTGAGAGCCACAAAATACCCTATAGAAAAAACAATAATGTTAATGAAGAATGGACGTTGGGAGCGCTAGCACACTGTTCGAGTTAAAGAACTGTTCGTGTGGATACTGGTAGAAGGAGCAAATCTACATTGTTAGTTTCTAAGATCCAAACTCTTGAAAAAAGCACACGTCAAGTTTGAAGAATTAAAAGGTAACTCTTCTATCCACCTTAACTTAAACGAGTTCGTTTGATCCATATCAAGATAGGGACTTTAAAATTTCAATCTTCCGCTGCACCTCCCTATCCAATATTAGGTTCACCTTTAAAATCCAACAAGAGTTTGAGCTTCAAAAATTTTGAAGAAAAAGGAGCATAAACACTCCTTTATTGTCATGAAATTCACATTCTTCAAGGATCAGAGGGGCAATTACAATGATAAGATTTGTCACTTTCTCTTTCTTTAATATCATATAACTACACTATTACAAAAATAGTGGTGACACCACTAATGTAAAAAAACTTTGTTTTATCAAGCTAGCATTAGTCTCTCATAAAGCAATTAAATGATTGAGCACCTCAAAATGGTATGAAGCATTATAGGGATGGCCAAACTCTACCCATAACCATCCCCTTCCTCAAAAATACAACCCAATGGAAACAACAAGTGAAAAGCATGGATAATTAAAGCAGAAGCAGCAATGTTAATGAAGACAAATCCACATAAAGTGGTTTGCATAAGGAAACTAGTATTCATAAGGGAAATATAGGATTTTGGCTTAAAGTGTAAGGGTTCTGATTTGGGGTACCAGAATCAGAGGATGCAAGAATTTTGGCTTAAGGTGCAAGGGTTCTAGCTTGGGTGCAAGAGGTATGGTTTGGGTACAAGGCTTCTTGCTTAAGGTGCATGTGTTATGGCTTAAGGTGTAGGCTTGGGTGCAAGGGATTTGGCTTTTGGATTAGTCATTTTCACATAATTCATAGTTTTTTTCATGTAATTTAAGGGCACTAACAGTGGTACACTCTCTATATGTTTGATTTATATGTAATCTGCTAGATATTACATGTAAATCATTCCTTAGTCATACTCGTGAGTTTTTTCACATATTGATTTGCATATAATCCAAAGTTGTTTTAATGTAATTCTAGGGGATTGACAGGGGCATTGTCTCTGTGTGTTTGATTTACATGTAATCATCTAAAGATTACATATAAATTATTCCTCAGGCATGCTCGTGAATTTGCCCCCACATCAATTTACATGTAATCAATGGTAGTTTACATGTAAATTTGAGGCACTAGCAAAGGCATCCTCTTTGTGTGGTTGATTTACATGTAATTCGATAGAGATTACATGTAAATTATTCTTCAGGCATGCTCATAAATTTTTCCCCACATCGATTTACATGTAATTAATGGTAGTTTACATGTAAATCTAAGGCACTGACAGGGGCATCCTCTCTGTGTGATTGATTTACATGTAATCTACTAGAAATTACATGTAAATTATTCCTCAAGTATGCTCATAAATTTTTTCCCATATTGATTTACATGTAATCCATAACTATTTTCATGTAATTCTAGGGGATTGATAGGGGTGTACTTTCTATGCATTTGATTTACATGTAATCCATGAGATATTACATGTAATTGTCCAAGCTAAAAGTGTTGCACCCTAAAGCAGAATACTTGCACCCTAAGCCAGATCGGTTACACCCAAGCCAAAAGCCTTACACCCTAAGCCAGAAGCCCTTGCACTCCAAGCCAGAAGCCTTGTACCCTGAGTTAGAAGCTTTCCACCTCAAGCCAAAAGCCTTGCATTTGAGTCACAGCTTTTGTTCCTCAAGCCAGAAGCCTTGCACCTAAGCCAAATCCTTTGCACCCTAAGTCAAAATTCTTGCACCCTCTAATTATTAAGTTTACATGTAATCCTTAATGTTTACATGCAATCAAGAAGTGTTGACACTTTTTAGCCAGAGCTCCGGCAGGCACACTGTCACCTACAAGAACTCCGTTGACTAGAGCTCTGGCTAACTGATTTTATGCCTTTTTGGAAGAAAAATTAATTAACACGTAAGGGCATTCTGATCATTTGCTCAAATTATTTAATGAATAAAATATTAGTTTTGGTCCTTCAATTTCATTTAGTCCTTGGGACCAATTTTTCTTCCAGTAAGGTCCTTTTCACCATTTTTTCCTTTATTTTTCCTAATTTAATGATACTATAATTTAATAAAGAGTAATTAAGGAAAGATGTCATAAATACTTTTTGAAAATTATTGTTTTTCTTGTAAAAAAAACAAGAAGCCATATGAAGATTTTGCTTATATTTAAAAATGGGAGAAATATATAGTAAAATTTGTCAATGGATTACAATAGAGCTACAGTGATTTTACAAGATACATCATATTGGATTTAATGACTGAAGCAAATCTTATCGCTTAACGAGTGGCACAATAACAGTTATTCAATTTAATTGGACTGTTATAAGATATTTTGTCATAAAGTACTAAAAAAACCACCAAATCTTAAATTTTTAAAGGCAACAATGAATGTGAGGAGTCTTTCCGTCATGAAAGTTATTTTGAAATTTTATAAGGGAACACATATTGATAATTTTTAAGTACTAATATTATTCAATGATATCATTGATATACTCATTGAATGAATAGATTTAGATCATCTAGCAAAGTTAAATTTGAAATAAATCACAATAGTTCTACAATGATCCAACCCAACTATTTTTAAAAAAATTTAAAATTTTATTTTAAAAGATTGAAGTTGCTAGCATTGAATGTAATAGACAATCATAATCAATCGTAGTTTTAAAATTATGTTTTAATCCATTTACTTTTTTAGTATAAATGTCAACGTCTAATTAAAAATATAAATAAAGAATTTATAATAAAATTATAAATTTAATTTTCAAAAATTATAAAAATTTCAAATTTACTTTAAATAATAGATATTTAAATCACTATTTAAATAAAAAATATTTAAAATGTTAAGAAAAACATGGGGAAAATGACAATAAAATCCCTTTAAATCATGTACATGATATTTTGATCCCTCAAAATGTCACAATTCTCGTGAAGTCCCTAGAAACCTTTATGTTATTAAGGAACTAATATAAAAGACCAAATTACCTATCACACCCGAAAAAATGCGACACGGACGATGCGCGAGCAAAGGTTCTGGCCTTCGCGGCGAGAACCAGCTGGAACGAGCAATCACCAACAAAATTTTGAAGAAAATTTTGGAAAACCAATCAAATGAGGATAAGGATGGTCTGCAAAATTAGAGAATAGGTTCGGGAGTAGGTTGAGTGTGGGGAAGGTGTTAGGCACCCCACAACACCCGTTCATCAGAACAGTTGCCTAAAGTTTGTTGTGCTATATTAATATGGTTTCAAAATTATTTTAATTATTCCTTTTTATATTCATGTGTTTGGTATAAAAATAATAAAAATTATGTGAGAAATATTTATTTATTTACGAGGGAGGACTTGACTCAGAATCTGACTCTAAACCCTATGTATCCTGTGATGGGGATCAAAGTCTAAGTAGTTCAGGCTTGAAAGTTGTTGGTGAAAATATTTTTTTTAAGAGAAATTAATTAGAAATAATTCACCATTTTACAAATAAAATAATTTCTAAAATTTTGATATGTGTGTTTTAAATTACAAAAAGTAACTTAATTTTAATTATTTTCTCAATTTTTGAATTTTTGGAATAAAGAAAAAGAAAAGAGTTTAAGAATTATTTTTATTTTTATTTTTATATTTTATGATTAGGAATTTAATCACAATACCTGCAGAGCGTTATTGGCTCATATGGTAATACAATTATTTTAAATATCTGCAAAGATTCTAAAATCTCACACGATAAAAGAATTTATTAATTTAATTTATTTATATTTTTGTGTGTTAGTAATAATTTTTTAAGTATGTACGTATGTTTTTTAAAAAATTTTAATCATCATACCTGCAAACCTTATTGGCTTATACAGTAATATGATTATCCTAAATATCTACGGAGATTCCAAAATTTCACACGATAAAAGAATTAAATTTAAATACATCTTTAATTTAATTAATTTAATATACATACATACATACATATATATATATATATATATTTTAAAAAAACTTAATTGTTATATCTAGAGAGTGTTATTGACTCACACGATAACATAATTATCTTAGAAGTCTACGGAGATTTAAAAATCTCACATGACTAAAAGATATAATCAGTAAATGTGATTACAACTTAAATTCATTAATTTGATTAATTAATTTTTCTAAGTTGTATATTATATGATTATTTACAAAAATCACTTATTTACTATAGAAATTGAGAATTACTATATCTGCGAGGACTTATTATCCCACACGATAATATAATTAGTTTAAGTCCCTATGAAGATCCTTGAAATCTCACATGGGGCTTAAATAAATTAATTTGGATTATAAAAGAGATTTAATTTTATGATAGGCCTTTAGAACCCATATTAACATATAAGTTTTGCTCTCATATCTATGAAACCTTATTGATTTACACAATACAAGATTATCCTAAATATTTGCAGAAATTCAAAGTCTCACACAACAAAAGGGTTAAATAATATTCACTTTGAATATATTTTAATGCATAATTATATAGCACATATTTTTTAATATAGAAATCTTAATAGTTATACCTACGAAGTCTTATTGACTCACACAGTAGTATGATTATCCTAAAGGTTTACGGAATTTCAAAAATCTCACATGACCAAAAGATCTAATTAGAAAAATATGATTATAATTCAAATTTATTAATTAAAATCATAAAAACATTTATTATTTTATTTACAAAATTTGTTTATTTATTTACCATATAAATTTTGAACCACGATATCTGCGAGGATTTATTATCCTACAAGATAATGTGATTAATTTAAGTCTCTATGAAGATTTTTAAAATCTCACATGAGACTTAAATATTTATTATAAAGAGAGAATTAATTTCAATAATGAGCCTTTGAAACTCATATAAATACATACAAGATTGATCCTCACACCTATGAAATTTTATTGATTTACACAGTATGAAATCATTCTAAATGCCTACGGAGATTCTTAAAATCTCGCACAACAAATAGATAATCAAAATATTTGTATTTGCAATCGATGCATAATATTATGGTTAGCTAAATGATTCATACAATAAAGGCAATGGATAGAATAGAAAAATAAACAATTTTGACAATTCACTATTCTTTTGACTTAGGGATATATTCTAAAAAATTTAAATTTCGCATAAACTTTTAGCAAGATTATAACTATGATAGATACAACTTCAAACCACAATCACCCCACAAATTATCAACGATATTCTCATAGGCTTTTTTTTTTTATTTTGTCAAACACCTCTCATATATGTTCTAAATTCTACATAAAAACATTTAATTTTTGAATTTTTTTAATGCCTAAACATATATTTGGATCAATCCACACTTTTAACATCTATCAATATATATATATATATATGTTCATCAATAAATCTATATTAAAGGAGATGACATGATTTAAATATTACCTGATTTAACCCTGAGTTGCAACAGCCTATGATTCCAGTGTGGCCCCCATCATTGCCCCCATCTTCTCTCACATATGACACGCCTTCTCTGACTCCAACTACAGCTCCACCCGCCTTAGCCTCCACACTGCTTCCTTCCTATGTGATGACTATGCTCGGGGACCTTCTTCCAGCTCTTTATAGTATTCATCAAGCTCATATACAAGCATGTTATCACCAAAACCTGAAGCAGTTCCATGAGGTGTTGCATTCTGAATAATAGGAGGAGCATTCTCTGGCATTCTCTTAGGTTGTAACCATAGAAATAGAGATGAAGCAATCACAGTGGAGGGAGAGAGACTTAAACGTCACAGAAGGGGAGGGTGGCCTAATAGCTGAAGTGATGCTAGAGTTAGAAAGTCATGAAGGAAGCATAGCTGATGGAGGAGCCAGGCATCAGTGAGAATAAATGCCCCATTGGAGGCAGCCATGAGGTAGGATTGGGAATATGCTAGCGTATGCTTCACTCGCATTGCACATAGTCTCGCACTTTCACTCTCCTCTTCCTCCTCCTCTTCTCTTGACCTTCTACTCTCTCGTTCTTCCTCTCTCCTTCAGTCTCTGCTCTCTCGTTTTCCTTGGTCTCTCTCTTTTTTTTCTCCTTTTTTGTTCTGTGTTGTGTCTGTTCTTCATCCAGACTTCCCTCTATCGGTCTCTCCCTCGCTCTCAATCTCTGTTCAGGCCTCTCTCTCTCTCTCTCTCTCTGTTTCTCCTCGCTCTTCTCAGTTCTCTCCCTCTTTCTCAATGCTCTGTTTTTTCTTTGTTGTACTTTGTTTTTGCTCTTTTCTTCGTCTCTAGTCCTCGATCTCTCCTTTCTCCAATTTTCCTCTCGTTTGTCTCGGTGCTCTGTTTTTCTGTTGTGTTCCTCGTCTCTCCATGCTCTCTTATTTTTGGTCTTTCTCCCTCGGTGTTCCTCTCGCATTCTCCTCTCCCTTCTGTGTCTCCTTCGTGCTCTGTTTTTCATGCTATTCTCGCTCGATCTTCCTCTTCTTTTCTTCTCTATTTTTGTTTCTCTCTTTCTCTCTTCCGGTGCTCTTTTTTTCTTCCATTTTCTCACTCGTTCTTGATCTCTCCCTCTCAGTTTTCTACTCTGTTTTTTGTGCTCTTTTTTATGTGCTTTATCGCTAAAGCTTTCCTCCTACTGTACATGTCTCTTTCCTCCTTTTCTTCCTTCCACTTGCGTGCATGCTATGTTTCTGGTTCTGTTTCTTCTTTTTCTGTTAGCCGAAAGTATGTGTACCTATGCTGGTTGCTTGCTGCTGCTTCTGCTCTGTTTTGCTGTGCATGCACGCGTCTAGCTCAAAGTGTTTTCGTGTCTGTGTAGCTATCTGGTTCTACTTTTTTCTTTTGCGCCAAAGGTGTGAAATTTTTTTTTTTTTGACCGGGTGAAACGCTGTCCAACCTTATATCATATATATATATATATATATATATATTGGTTTCCAATTTTTTTTTTTTAGATTCACACACACACACATATATGTAATAAGATTTAAGGAGAGAAATTTAACTCTCAAAAGTTGACTCCTAATATTTGTGAATGATTGAAAAAATTTGGGAGAGATTTTAAAAGATTTAAACAAATTTTTTTTAATTTTGTTCAATTATTATCATTATTTTTTTTTGAAAATATAATCCTAAAAAGGATTAAATTTTATTTTTTATATTTTTATATTTTTATATATTTTTTGGTTACTTATTATTATTTTTATTAATTTTTTTAAAAATACTCGGACAAAATACAATGTTCACATTACCCTTAATTGAAATAAAATTCCCTAGCCTCAAAACAGATACTTGTGAATTTGCAAATTACTGTTGAATTCTCTCAATTTTAGGAAGAAAAGTTATGAATATTAAAATAAAACTTGTAAATAGCAATTGATATTTACAACACTTGAAGAATATCAAGATTTCAAATACGAACTTGTGAATTACTATTCAATTTTTGTGAATTTAAGAAAAAAGGTTATAAATCTTAGAACAAAATTTGTAAATGATAATTGATGTTTGTAACACTTGAAAAATACTATGATTTTAAGTGCGAACTTGGGAATTGCTATTGAATTCTTATAATTTTAGGAAGAAAATTTGTAAATCTTAGAATAAAACTTGTCTAAGGCTTGGGATTTTTATTTGAATCAAGGGCAATTTGGTCTTTTATATTAATTTCTTAATGACAAAACAGTCCCTATGTAATTCAGCGGAATTATAACATTTTGAGGAATTAAAATATTATTTAGATAATTCAAAGGGATTTTAATATTATTTTCCCAAAAACATTTGACGTGAGCTTTAAAAAAAAAAACACCAATTTTATAGATATACTTATTGAATGAGTAGATTTAGGTCATCTAGCGAATTCAAATTTCAGATAAATCACAATATTCTATAGTAATCTAACTATTTTTAAAAAAATTTAAAATTTTATTTTAAAAGATTGAAGTTGCTAGCATTAAATGCAACAAACAATAATAATCACTTTAAAATTATGTTTTAATCCATTTACTTTTTTTATTATAAATGTCAACGTGTAATAAAAATATAAATAAAGAATTTATAATAAAATTATAAATTTAATTTCCACAAATTTTAAAAATTCAATTCTACAAACTTGAAATTTGAAATGAATTATTCCACAGTTGCTTTAAATAATAGATATTTAAATCACTATTTAAATAAAAATATTTAAAATGTTAAGAAAAACATTTGATATGTTCTTAAAAAAAGAAACACTAGTTCTATGTGCAACAAAATGATATAACTCATTTTTTACATTAATACCACACAATTAACATATTATTTGGGTACATATAAACTACTTATATATAAAAATAATTAAATCAATAAACCTAATATGAGACCTTTTCAATATGATCTACATTAATATATAAATACTTTCATTCATTGTCTTCTAGAATGATGCTATACATTACATGAAATGCTTTAAATCCTTAGTAATATCATTTTGCATAATCTTTCATTCTATCTAATCTAAAACATAAGAAAATTTATCATCATGAATTAGAAAATCCAATCTAGCATATTAAACTTGACAAAGATAATTAAAAATTTATAATATGTAAACTAAACTTCATCGTAACTAGAAGTGCAAATATATTTGTGAACACAAATTCAAGGGACCAAAAAAATAAACACAATAATCCAAGAAAAAAGAAACAGAGGGAGTAGGTAACAAATGCAAGAGAGTTATATGTGTAACAAATTTGGCATGCCTTTAGCTAATAAAATTAAAATGAATTACCTTTTGAATAAGAAATATTAAATCATCAAGAAAAATAAATTTGAAGTAAGCTTGACTAATAAGATAAGAAACACAGTTCTATGTGAAACAAATTGATATCTCTCATTTTTGACATTGATACTGCACCATTAATATAGTATTGAAGTACATAACATACAAACTACTTATATATATATATATATATATGAAAAAAAAACCAAATCACTAAATCTAACTAATTTTATATGTACAATATAATTCATTACCAAGAACATAATGAGTATAGCATCCTAAAAACATCATATCCCATGCGACA
The DNA here is from genome assembly GCF_029017545.1 of Prosopis cineraria. NCBI lineage: Eukaryota > Viridiplantae > Streptophyta > Magnoliopsida > Fabales > Fabaceae > Prosopis > Prosopis cineraria. Next base: position 22,549 of record NW_026555922.1, on the reverse strand, counting down.
TGGGGAAAAAATCTAGTTATATTTATAAAACATAAATTAGGGAAGATATTATATAACTTAAACTCCATTGATTTTTTATTTTGTTATTGAAAATACTAGCTCTTTTTCTTTTTGAAAAAATCAATTTGTCTATCAAAAAAGGGGGGGAAAAGTCAATTCCCACAAGCTTTATAGAAAATTTTGTGTAGTGATTTAACTTGAATACTTGATGGTGTTCTTTGTATTGCATAAAAGCCTACACAACAACTTACATTATTCAAAACTTGTGAATAATGCAACTTAGTAAATATTGTATATAAATACACAAATATCTAGATTTATAGATAGTGCCCGTGGAGATTGAGACAAGTAGAAATTATAATGAACCAGGAAATAAAATGATAATTCACACTAGAAGATATCAAGATAGTGACAAAGATTGCCAAAAAATTAACTATACAGAAATACTACATGTCTACATTTGGTAAAGGAAAAAGGCTAGAGTTAATGATCAACCATCAGGTAAATAGAGAGGAAAGTTTGGCTAAAAATAATAGAGAAAACAAAGAGAGCCACAAAATACATAGTTAAAATGGTCCTCAAGGAACCATATACCCTAAACTCATCAAGAGACAACGCGCTCGTTATTAAGATTCCATGTATTGTAACGGTGGAGGGCTTGTCTTCGTCTTCCCAGGACCTGCAACATAGTTTAACATAAGACATTTTGCTACCTTTTGTGCACTGATTAGCAAGTATCCTTTCAAGAGTTAAAAAAAGCCAACAGAAAATGATCTATCATAAATCAGGATAATTTATAACCTGAAAATATAAGGAAAATCCCTGTAATTTTATTAAGGTTCAACGCAGAATTGTATCGATTTCAAAAATATAAAGGAAATGTGTGATTTCGATCAATTAAACTCAGCAAATTTGAAAGCTGGCCAAAAAAATAAAGAAAATTTGAAGAGGAGAAATTTCCGACGGTACCCATGAAAGTTTGCAGAGGGATTAGAATGACATACCATAAGCCCCACGAATCTCGACTTCTCTCCATTCTTGGACAAGGGCACAGCAACAGCACATCAAATGAGAGAGAAAATCATCAATATATCCGCCCTGCCATAGAATGCAATAGTAAGTTATGAAACATCTACAGAAAAAAAAAAAGTCAAAAAAATCCGATACAATAAAAGTCTAGCTTTTCCCAAAACCTTAACAGATATATAATCTGTAATTATATATTCTAAAACTCAAATTGAAAATTAAGAAAAATAGGTGCAGAGTTGTTAGTTTTAAAAAAAAAAAAAATTGCAGGTACTGCTACCAGAAGAATATGAACACATTTTACATTGTGAAATGAGTATGCTGCCATAGCTTCAATCTTTATATTCACAATGTGATCACCCACACGACATAATATCTAGGTATTTAAGATCTCAAGGCAAAATAAAATAAAATAAAATAAAATAAAATAAAATATGACAATATCCTGAATGGTCGTCCCTTAAACGAGTGGTAAACCAATGAGAGAAAATCACGTCTGCAAAGATGGAAGAAGTACCGTGATGTTGAACATCTTCCGTAGCCGCCTCCTTATGCAGCAAGTATAGCAACAGCAAGACAAAATTAATGAATATGCCATCAATTCATTACATGCTTCCGCAGAAGCTGAAAAAACAGAAAGCTGAAATTATAGTAGCTGAACTTCAATGGTGTTCTTTGTAAATGAACCAGATTGAGAATACATTTGCCACATTACTACTAGAGAAAGATATTTGTGAGAGAAAGCAACTTTAGCAGTAATCTTGTTTACAGCTACAACTCAAACAACACTTTAGTTATGTCTCCATTACATGGAAGTCATCATATATGACTGCGTAATGACTTCATCAATAACATTGTTCTGCATCATTCTTAGTTAACTCCTTGTCATTCATCATGATATGGGAAAGTGTATGTATGGTCTGTCTTAAAATCTCACTTCAACTAAAGGGTATTTGGTTCAACTAGTCGAGAGAGTTGAATCAGCTTATTTAGGGGTCTCAAGTTCAAGTTTTGGAATATGTAGCCACGTTAAATTAAAACACCAAACACATGCTCCAGGTACCCATGAGGCCATTATTGATAGAAACGGTCCCACAAAGTGGGGGTCCAAATTACTCTAGATGGGTGCTCGTGATACCCTCAAGTTTTCTACAATACCGGATGGAATTATCAAAAAAACAAATCTCACTTTAAGTTGGCCAAGTCATATTTATTCACCTCCACCACCCCTCAAAATCCCGATAAACAAAGTAGCAGTGAGAATTTTCTGAGTACCTATGAAAAAGAGGAAAAAACCTATGTTGAACATTACCAACTTGATCTACTGAGATGTCATTCCATTTCTTAACTAATAAAAGCGAGACACATTTTCAGACATAGTCCATCTGTCAAGTGCTAACAGACTTTATGCCATATCTAACTTACATATGGGTCTGTTATTTGCGACAGAAGCAATCTTGGAAAATGTCCCGCAGGGATAGAATAATGTCTTCATACCTGCAACGCAAATTATTAACTTATTACTTGTGTTCCAACTTCCAAAGTACAACTGGGAACATGCATGATATGCTTTTGACTTTAAAATCATATCGGGAAGGACAATATCAACACCCTTGTGCTGAGAATTCATTCTATGTAAAACTTGAACAGCCAATCTTCACTGGTGGAAGTCCCCAGCAACAAGTAAATTTGGGGTAAGTGGCAAAATATAGTAATAAAATGCTGTGAAAGCTGAAACGTGCTGCTGACTAACTGGACATTCAAAAGACAAGACATTTGAGAGATACATGATCAATAATGTCAGATATACTATGAACCTCACATTATAATATGTAAACCCTCGGAGCATTGAAGAATATCTTTCCATTATTATCTAAAGAAAACAGAATGAAAAGTAAGAGAGAACATACAAAGAAAAGGTTCAGAACAACAAGCAAGTAAATCTGTATGCCACTCTTCCTCCTGATATGAACCTCCAGATGACATTCTGTTTTTGGCCAAGAGATCATTAGTTACCAAAAAGGAAAATCAGACAACCCATCTAAGACAACCATTATTGGCTGCACAAGAAAACAAAGAGATGGAAGGAGCATGAACTATTTTAATTTTCAGACAGATTGGTTATCCTAAGCGAACCAACAATACATGTTAAAGTTCATGGATAAGAGGGAAAATCACCTTGAAGTTGAAACAGTATCTTTTGTCTTATAAGATTTTTCACCATATGAGTGCCCTTTGTCATCATTAGCATCAGTGTAAGTATTCTCTACAACTTTATGACTTTTTTCAGGTGAAAATTTTTCTGGAAGAGAATAAGCTGCAACTTCTGTGACATCTAATAAACGTTGAATGAATTCACATTGATTTGTATCCCAACTTGCTTGTGATCTTTGTAGCTCTAGTTTAAGCTTTTCATTTTCTTTTTTCAGTGCTTCCTTGAAAGGCAAGTTTGGGTAAGAACAAGAAAGAGTTTTTTTCAGCACTGCAGCATCTTCTTTGTCAGGGTCAGGTTTCATAATAACAGTCTGCACTTTTTCATCCTCATCATCTAAAGTGTATTCACATTGATCTCTTTCAATAACGTCAAGTCTCTCCTGAAAATTTAAGAGAAGCAACAGATTGTTGAAAACATTGAGGCCAAATTGATAATAATGGCATTAAACAGACTTAAAATTGCACATTGAACATCTTGTAGATGATAAGAAACTTCCAAATTCTGTTTAGCTCAGATGCAATGTATAACGAGATATCATGGTACTATATGCGTGTTTAATCAAGACATATTGAGAGACAACTTCAAAGAAATCTTCAAGAAATATGGAAAACTAATATTCTACATACTTAGCATGCTACAAATCTTACTCAGTAGCAACTGATATAAAAAATATACAACATGATGTGGTTGGTTGATTGCACACATTCAGGCATACAATCTGCCAGCATTGGTCCCTAATTTTCAAAGGCCAGAAATTTGAACATTCATCCCAGGAAACTAATATTTCAGGTGGCAGTGGTAACAAGTCACAGAAGAACAAGCTACTAGAACATCTGAATAACGAGATTGAGCCTTTAAGGCAATTTAATTCTGGTTACCCAAGTATCCCACCAATAGCTTACATCACTCAAATGAGAACCACCTTTTCATTTTAAAACTTGATAGATCGAAACTGAAGCATTGATCAAGAGAGCGAATAGACATCTCAAAAGGATTTTTGTGGTAAAAGATGACAACCATCAAGAAATGCGTAAAATCTGCCTAAGTTTTACTTCGTCATTTCGCCAGAGGGATGACCTGAATTCCACCACAGCGGTAATGCCTTAGGTGATAATTTAAATCCACCCACTACGGAGAGAAAAATCAGGCAAGCAAAGATGTCTTGTATTAGAAGTATAGAATTGAAGGAGAATAAGACTCAAGCACGATTGATCAACTGCAAATCGTTCATAAGAAGATTTAGAACAATATGAATATTAACAAATAGATACCCTGACTCGAGCATTGTCTACAAGTGTAATGAGAGGAACAAGCCGCAGGTATCTATCAATTTCACTCTGAGCCCTCCTGAATTGATAAACGATGTTCCAGCCCATGGCCAGCAAATAAAGATAGCTTCGATCCTGACAACTATTGACCAATATGTAAGCCCTTCTAAGGGATTCTTCAAGCTGCTCCAGAGGCTCTCGTGTTTCTGGATACTTTTTAAGCTCTGAGATCTTGAGCTGCTCCAGCAAGTTCCCAATCAACTTCAGATGCTGAGCAAATTGCCTGCAGTTCTTTTTGTGCATTCGTGCTGTACTTGCAGCTTTGACAATCATCCCAATCAACCGCACAGCATCCAGGCCCGTCAATTGGGCTACATTTGCAATTTCCCCAAAATGGTCCCATCCAGATGCCATGCTTTCGGGAAAATCAACCTGAAATATAGCCCTCCACATATTAGTCCACAGCTCCAAATTCCAGAAACTGTAGAAATTTTAGTATATTCCATCGTAAACTTTGACAGAGCAATTCGACATGGAAGACTAAAACCACCACAAATTTTCAACATTTTCAGTTCATTTTACCGATTACTAAGCGAATTAAAGACCTGTTTGATACTTGCAATAGGTAGATAATATCAACAGTACAAGCTTTCACGCCGGATCAAACTCTCCTATGCCCGATGTTCTCAGAAGTAGCATTGTCCTTCAAGATCTTGGATGTTCAGAGACGGACGCACTACAAATTGAATCAGATGCAATTAAATAAGGAAATCAAAGAAATGAAAACGAAATAAACCAAGAAATTTTCAAAGACTATCCATGATGCTTATTGACTCTCTTTCAACGCAGAAGATTAATTAAAATAATATATACATACATGTATATATATATATATATATATATGTTAACATACATAGTTCAGCCAAAAATTGTGAAATGTATTACAAGCTAAGCATCTTCACTTGTTAACCAACAGATCACTTCCACCTAATTTTGTCCAGATTTATTTTGAAGAAGAAGAAGAAGAAGAAAATGTGACCCTTACGAAACATGACAAAAGTAAAAGCTCATAATAATGTATCACCTTCCCCAGAAGATGCAGTGAGCATTTGCATGAAAAAAACCAAAGAGAACGTCAAAATCAGAGAAATTAGCATAGAATTTTGGTGATGACAGGCATTGCGATGCGGGAACAAGGTAATTCTTCTTCTTCTTTGTAATTTTTTGGGCAGAGAAAACCACAATCATCCACCACTGAATGCCTTTGTTGTTTGTATGTGTTGCTCTTATCGCTCACAGTTTCGGTGCTGCTTGTCTGTGTTTTGCGTTCCTAACTAGCGGTGGGTTAAGTCATTACTTCATTAGTGTGGCGTTAAAGTACAACAATGCCCTTCCGATAATGTCGTTATTACAATAGTACCACTATCACGGACTGTAATTTTATTGTTATTTATTTTTTTAGGTCACAGGCTGTAAATTGTAACTGCTGTGTAATGGCGTTATACGACGACTATGTTGACTCTTCCAGAAGCTTTTGCAGAAAAGAAGTATCAAGATACCGTCGTCAACAGGTAACTAGTGACTAGTGAGAGAGTGAGTTGTGAGACAATCCGGCTGCTTTTTCGTTCTGTTTCCTTGTTTATCTCTGAAAAAAGAAAAAAATAACATTGTTTGTATTTTATCCTTACTCTTATTTTTGATCTTTTAAGTTCTTATATTTTTATTTTTTAATATTATATGTCCCTAAATAAATAAAATAAAAAAACATAGGAACCTTAAATAAACATAAAACATTAAAAAATATAAATTTAAAAATTTAAAATATAAAAAAATGTAAGGACATACAATAAAACAAGAGTCAATTGCAAAAATCAAAATGTATTTTTCCCTGAAAAAAACAAATGTTAAATGCGTTAAAAATCATATTGTACAATGCGCTACATTTACCCACAACCCACGAATGATCAAACTTTTAAAATTATATTAAATGAAAATTATGTCTACAAATAATCAATAAACAGAAAAATAATAATTTTATTCCATTTAACTTTTATATAATTTTTAGAAATATTAATTTAATTTATAAAATTCATAATAAAATACATTATTTATAAATTATATTCCCTCCATTCAAAAAATATAAGATATTTTTTAAGTAGCTAAGTATTTAAAAATATAAGGTATTTTGTATGTTTTAAAGTATAATTAATATGTTTTTTAAATGTTCTTGATAAATAAATTATTTTATATTTACTTTAAGTAAAACACCATATTAAATGAGGATAGATGTAAAAAAATAGTGTTAGTTTAAAAAAGTTAGCTAATTTATTAGAAGGTGTAATTTGATTAAAAATATTTTACATTTTTTAATGATAGAGAAAATTATAAATAGTACCATTTGATCCATAAATACACAAAACATATGTGGCTCGTTGGCTAACTGCTATATATAAGAAATTTTTAGGTGAACTCAATGAATCATGTCATTTATAGTTTATTTAATAAAATCATGACATTAAGGTAACATTAAATATAAATTGATTTTGTTATTAATACAACAACAACAACAACAAGCATTTATCCCACTAAGTGGGTTGGCTATATGAATTGTAAGACGTCATTATGTTTTATCATTTATTAAGCTTTAGAAATATTATTAATTAAAAGATCATGTTTAACAACTTCCAAAAGTGTCTTATTAGGCTTTCCTTTATCTCTCTTAACAGGCTCAAAGTTATATATTCCACTTTTCTCACTAGTGCCTCTCATGATCTTCTTTGTACATACTCAAACCATCTCAAACAATTTTCTATCATTTTTTTCTCAATAGGTGCTACCCCTACTTTTTTGCATATGCACTCATTTCAAATTTTATCTTTATATGTACGTCCGCATATTCATCATAACATTCTCATCTCTGCTACTCCAACTTTATACTCTTACTATCCCATTAGAGTCCAATATTCATTACCATAAAATATAGCCGGTCTGATAACAGTATGATAAAACTTTCTTTAAGTTTATTAGGCACCTTACGGTCGCAAATAACTTCTTTAGCTTTTCTCCAATTAAACCACCCAACTTGAATTCTATATGAAATATCACCACTGATTTCGCCATCATTTTAAATAATAGCTCCCAGATATCTAAACTTTTTCACTTGAGGTATAATTTGATTTCTCAATTTCACTTTCAAATTACTGTCAACTAGTCTCTTACCAAATTTACAATATAAATATTCCATCTTACTCCTACTCAGACGGAAACCTTTCGACTTCAATGTCCTCCTTCATAACTCAAGTTTACAATTAATCTCTTCTCTTGTCTTTGCTATAAAAACTATATCATCCGTGAAGAGCATACATTTAAAAATTTTCCTTAAATATGTTCTGTCAAAATATTTAAGACCAAGTTAAACAGATAAAGACTTAAAGATGATCCCTAAGGTAGTCCAATCTTTATAGAAAAATCTTTTATTTAACCACTGGAAGTTTTTATACCAGTTTTTAACCCCTCATGCATATATTGTATAACTTTAACATAAGTAATTCGTACTCCCTTCTTTTCCAAGCCTTTCCAAAGCACTTCTCTTGATATATGGTCATAAACTTTTTCCAAATCAATAAAAACTATGTATAAATATTTATCTTTGCAACAATACTTTTCTATTAATCCCTTTAGTAGATAAATCACCTCTATAGTTGATCTATCTAGCATAAAACCAAATTGATTCTCAGAAATACTTGTCTCCAATGTCAACCTATACTTAATTACTTTCTCCCACAATTTCTTTGTGTGGCTCATAAGTTTAATTCCTCTATAGTTAGTACAATTCTAAATAACCGCTTTATTTTTATAAATAGGAATTAATGTATTTCTTCTCCAGTCGCTAGGCATTTTCTTAGATCATAAAATCACATTAAATAACTTAGTTAACCATTTCACCCCTTTTTCACCTAAACATTTCCTCACTTCAATAAATATATAATCAAGTTCGTTGGTTCTATCATTTGCCATTTTCTTAAGAGTTTCATTTACCTCTTTATCACGTATTATTTGATAGAATGACAAATTTTGTTCTCCTTCACAAGTTACTAAATCTTCCAAGTTACTAGACAAACTCTCTCCATTATTGAAAAGTTTGGAAAAGTAAGTCTCGCATTTGTTTTTAATTTCATCATCTATAACTAAAATTCTTCCTTCTTCATCCTTTATTCACCTTACTTATTTTAAATCTCTTAATTTTTTTCCTATTCTTAGAAATCTTATAAATGTTTCGTTCTTCTTCCTTTGTCTTAAGGCTCTTATAAAATTCTTCAAAAGCTTTAAAATGAATTTCACTCACAGCTCTCTTAGTTTCCTTCTTAGTCATATAGTACTTTTCCTAATTTTTCTCATTGTTACACAAATGTATGGCTTTAAGGCAATTCTTTTTATGTTTGATTTTGTCCTATATACTATTATTTCACCACCAAAACTCCTTATCTCTCGAACCAAAACCTTTTGATTCTCTCAAAACTACTTTTACAACCTTCCTTATCTTTTTAACCATATCCTCCCACAAATGTTAGCATTCCTTGAGATTTTCAAATTTCTTTATCCAAAAGATTCCGCTTGAAAATATTTTGCTTCTCACCTTTTAGTTGCCACCACCTAATCCTTGGTACTACTAATTGTCGATATTTTTGAGTTTTACTCATAATACACACATCAAGGACAAGGACCCTATGTTGTATCGTTACAACATCCCCGAAAATCACCTTGTAATTTTTATAGAGTCTTCTATCCGTGTTCATCTCTCTTCTTGAAACAAGTGTTGGCAATTTGAAAACCATATGTTAATGAGAAATCAAGAAGAGTTTGTCCTTCATTATTTAGCTCTCTAAAACCAAAACCACCATGCACCCTACATACTGACCAGCCTCCCTCCTGACATGCCCATTAAAGTCTCCTCCAATAAAAATCTTTTCACTCTATGGTATGTGTTGAATCAACCCTTCCAAGTCCTCCTAAAATAATTTCTTAAAATTGACTTCTGTCCCAACTTGAGGCTCATAAACACTAACAATATTAACAGTCTCACGTCCAACTATCATTTTTAAGAAAATTATTCTGTATCTAATTCTATTAAATTCTACAACGTTCTTCTTCTACTTCTTATCAATAGTGATGCCTACTCCATTGTGTGTGCTTACTTTTTCTATATACCAAAGTTTGAAAACTTGAATATCCTTAACTTCTTCTCCACTCCATTTTGTTTCTTGCAGGCATAAGATATTGATTTTTATTTGAATCATAACCCCTACGATCTCTACAGATTTACAATTCAATGTCCCAACATTCCAAGTACCACATCTAATCTTGCTGTCATAGACTAACTTTTTTAGCCACGCAAGTCTAGAATGACGCGGTAACCCTTGCTCATTTAACATTACATCCAGGCGCCAATGCAGCGGCTCTAACTTACTTATCACTGCACTTGAGCCATGCAACGCGTTACTTACCGACAACAATCTAACGTTAGCATTATAACGTCTATTATCCATGTTCATAATAGATTCAACAAAGTTTTATGTTGGTTGTTGATAGCCTAACACAACCCTCCTTCTTTACTCGGGCTTGGGACTGGCTATAAACATAGACGGAGTTTATTTTGTTATTAATAATGATAAAAAAAAGAAAATGTAAGAAATTAAATATTATAAAAATAAATTCATTAAAAATAATAATAAATAATATTTTATTTAATTAAATTGATATAATTTAAATGACAATTTTATTATATGAATCATGAGTTGGGTCTATCTAAAAATATATATATATATATATATATATAAGGGCCCAGTAGTTTTATAGACGGTCAAGCGTCTCCTCGTGAACCAAAACAACAAAAATATTTAAGTCATTTGAGACATTGGTCACAACGAGTAGCTTTCTGGGGTTGCGAACAATTGCCAAGTCCACATGCCTTCACGTTTCATTCTTAACAACTAACATGTACTTTTCAGTTTTCAATTTACTAAGCAATGCGTTACATTCGATTGTTTAAATTTAAATTAAAAATATTGATAAATTTTTATATAATATTTGATATTTGTTATATAGTAGTATTATGGAAAATTTGACTATTGTCAAATTCAATTAAAATAATTTTTTCAAAAATGTTCTCCACATCCTCAAAAATTCGACATCTTATGCATAAATGATCATAGACATAATTTCTCTTGTTATGACCAAATATTTTTGTTAAAGAAATAAAAATTGAGGAAATTTAATTTAATTGAGTAATGTTTAATTAGATGCCTTTTATAAAATTAATTAAATACCTTTTAATTTGAAGAAAATGATATTAGGGATCTACGACAAATTAATTTCATAGACGTTTCAATTTCACTGAACGGAATGTGAAAATTATTACTGTTTATCTTTTCACAAGCCACCACTCAGCTTGTTGATCTCCAAAGCATTATTAATATATAATTTAATTTAATTTAATATTTCGTAGGTTGTAAATTACTTTTTATCATTTTTATCATTGTTTATTAATTAATACTCAAGATTGTTTTTGTAAATATACTCAAGATTATGTCAACACTCTAAAATGAACATATAGATGGCCCCAAAAAACATCAGTAAACATAAAATATGAATTATGAAATCTATAATAAATCACAATCATACATCTATTTTCATGCTACATGTAATATGAAAGTAAATTATCTAATCAAGTGCTCGTAAGAATTTATCTAATCATTGTTATAATTAATGAACATAAGAAGTGAGTTTTAATTTTCTTAATTTAATATAAAAGTTTCAAAATTTGAAAATTTATTTAAATTAGCTTATTTTACATGAATTTAATTATTTAATATGCTCTTCATCTCAAATTACAAAATACTTTTTAAAAAAATTTTGAGTCTCAAAATATAAGACATATTGAAAATATTAAAATTTTATTAAATATACTTATTTTAATATTATTTTTTCTCTCTCTATTTAATTTATGTCTCTCTTTCTATTCAATGTATTAAATGAAGAGTATTTTTAAAAATTTATATTTTTATTTTAAAAAATAAAATTATTAAGTATATTCTATTAGATTTATTAGTATGTAAAACTTAGTTTAAAAATATTTTATAGTTTTGAGAGAATGAAAAGTAAGGACCTTATAAAAATATTAATGTTAATTTTTTTTAATAATAATGCTTTCAAATTCAGTTCTCCTTCTCCTATATTTGATTATTAAAATTTTTATTTAATATTAATATTTGGAAAAACATAATATTAGATCCTTATATTTTGCTCTCATTTTATTATTGATTCATATACTTTTTTTATATTTTTAGTCCATATATTTTTATTTTTTATTATTTTAAATCCCTTCAAAATCCCTATACTTTATTCATAGATGTACTTAAAATAATAAAAAATAAAAATATAGAGATTAAAAATATTTAAAAAAATATAAAAATTAAGAATATAATGTAGGAATTTAAAATTATATATATATATTTTTAATTTTTTACAAGATTCTTCCATGTCATTCCCCTTTGAGATGGTACGATTTAAGAGATATAGATGAAAAACAGGAGGAGGGAGAGAGAAAGACAAGACATGCCCACCATCCATGACAGAGAGGCGCATGAAAGGTTAAAAAAGCTAAATACCGTCAATTGAGGCGGAATAATAATAATAATAATAATGAAAAGATGGGGAAATGAATATTCTAATAATTAAGAATATGAATATGAAAATCCACAGTCCACGGGAAATTGCACGTCACAGATGTGACCATCATGAAAGAGGACCCATTTCTGTTATTGTGACCACCTTGTCTTCACTTTTTGCTAGGGGGTTTTACGGTCTTAATAATATAAAATTGAGAGAATGAGAGTTAGATGTTAAAAGAATAAATTAACGATAATTAAATTTTAATAAATTTTTTAAAAATAAGTTAAAATATTAATTTAAATTATTATAAATTTAATATTTTTAATTATAAATAAGTATTTAACTATTAAATTTAATTCTTAGGTTGTAATATAAATTTTTGTTTATAATTATTTAAATTAATATTTATAATTATTTTGTAAAAAATTTTATTAGGACGTAATTGTCATTAATTCATTTCTTTAAATTACAACTGTTATTCTCCCTATAAAATTTTGGAGGTACGTGCTTCAACTTTTACTTTTTGATTCTTGCATATTCTTATAATAATTATAATAATATGATCGTATGATGCAAAATAATTTCTTAACAAACATATATAAATTTGTTTGACCTTTACAGGGATCATAAAAATTCCATTTCACATTTATTTTTATTTTTGTAAAAAATATAAATTTAATTCCATGATTCTTTGAACCAAACTCCTTTTATACTAGACATTTTTTTAAACTGAATAATTATAGTTATAACTAGTCTTAGCATAGCTTATTGGCTTTTATATTTGCTATTAAAAAAATTAATATTAATAATAAAAAACTAGAGACCTAATATTAGTTTCCTTGCGAGTAATTGTGATGAGGGGTCGCTTTTCTCTCAATCAATGTCTCAACGAGACCCATCCACACAACTACCAACTGCAACTTGAAAAGTCCAAAATTTACCATGGGCATCTAAGTTCAACTCATTCAAAATATTTTTTTTTAATGATAATTTATTATAATATATGAGAAAAGTGGTAATGAATTTAGAAAGTTTTATAAAATTTGTACTATTCTTTTTAACATTTATATTATTGAAACTATATATATATATATTAATGGAAATTAAACAAAGTTAAGAGTGGTTCTGTTTCTTAAAGCAAAGGATAGGGAATTGGATTCACAACTCTTGTTAATGTTTATATCAAAATTACTACTTAATTAAGAAAGGTTGCAGTCCATGCTCTAAGGAAGATTAACTTATGAAAAAAGAAACTCCTATTAGTTTTTATAAATATGATAAGATTTATTTCAAACTCTAATTAATTTTCTCAAAAAAAAAAACTAAATCAAAACTACAACGATTAAATGATTAATTTTTTCAGAAATAAAAAAGCTACTAATAGTAAATTTCAAAACTTAATAATTGTGATTTTTTTATACTTACAAGTATTTGTTTTTATTAAAAGTAAATCTTGTTCAAGATACAGTTGTGTAATATATTTAAACAAGTTCATATCTATTGATAATCACAAATTGAATTCAAAATAAGAAACTAAACGGTCAATAAGTATAGTATTTATTAATATATGATTCTATATTAAAATTTATGTGCAATAATAATACTTACTATAATATTATAATAAAGAAACACAAATTTCATCCAAAAATAATGTCATTCTATACCAAAATACAAAAAAAAAAGAACTAATTAATAGCTGGAAAAGTTTTATAGATTTTCGTTATGAGTTTTTTTACCGGTTTTATAAATAATTGGTTTTGTAGCAATTCCATAATTTAAACACCTACATACATACAATACATGGGTTCATCACCAATTCAACCGACAAATTCAATTTAATTATGATAACTGTAGGTGTATATATATTATGCATGATAGAATAAGTAAAAATATAATATCACTAATTACTTACATGTCTTTATCATAAATGAACATTATGTGTACGGATATAATCTTAGTGGTTAATGGTGTATGTTGTTTCCTTTTCAATAGTCACTTAAGATTAGAAATAGGGTTTTCCATGTTATGGATATTATATTATCCATTACATGTATGGTATGATTCATTTTGCAATTGTTGACAAATTTGATGAGGTGAAAAAAAAAATCACGGACGTTGATTATCACTTCAACAGAAAGCTGAATATAATATTTGATGGTTAAAAACTTAACCATGGAATAAATAGAGGCGGAGGATAGATGTGGATAAGTTTGATGGTGATAACAGTAATTGTGATATTTTTAAAAATTAAAGTTAGTTTGACAATTATATAGAAACCGTCAAACTTTGTCTAACAAATATATATATATATATATATATATTGTTTTAGTCATTGTTTAATCTAATTTTTTTTCATTGATTTAAATTTGTAATATTTTGAAGATCCATAGAAATATATACACAACCAAAGAAATTGATGTTGTTTGAGAAGAGTGTGGTCAAAGTAGATTTCACCGGTTAGAGTAGTTTAGATAATAGTTTGGATTTGGATTAATTGAATGGAATAATAGTGTGATAGTTCGTAAATTGTATAGTTTTTTTTTTTTTTTTTAGTGAAATGGTTTCATAATTGTAGCAAATTGTACTGTTTAGAAATTAGTTAAAACTGATTCAATTGTTCTGGCTGGTACTAGTGCTAGTCATTCAAGGCGGTGTGTGCCCTTAGCCAATTAAGGCAGTCGCCTTCGACCTCAAAAAATACTTGCTTATACCCTTTATAAATGGTCATTATATTTTTTTGTTAAGCATTATTGTTAATTACATATTTTCATTCAAAATTTATTACGTAGTTACTTATATCCTATATAACCAGTTATTAAGAAAGGTGATATGAAGATAAATATAAATAATACTTCATTCAATCCTTAATAATTAGGTGCTTTCAACAACTTTATTAGAACTAAAGAATGACGATAACTCATTTAATATACCTTAAAATGAAAAAAATGTCAATTTATCCCTATTTAAAATAAGAAGAGAGAATAAAATTAAATTTACAATAGTAGTAAAATTGAAAAATGATAATAAATGATGCTCTAGGTATTTTAAATTAAGGACCAAAAAATCTTTCTAGAAGATATCCTATAATAAAAATTAGAGGGAGTAATACATCATGCCTCTCAAATAATTTTAGCCTAAAACCTCAAAACTCCTTCAAACGGCTTGTAGTTGTTAATTATATTAACATTTTTTTAATATACAGTGCAAGTTTGGAATAGTTTTGGAATAACAAACAATTTTTTTTAAAAAAAATAAAATTACATTCTTTGCCGGTTTTCTATGAAACCATTAATGTATAGAAACGCGTGAATTTGTTGTTGAAACACACAAAGAATGTCACGCATTCTACGTTGAATTCAACAAGATATCGACAAAAATTCTCTTTTCTTCATCTCGAACATATCTGATATAAATAACTCATACTACGATTCTTGTATTTACTACCTTGCTTCCACTAACCAACGAAAAATCCTCTCTATGGACGATGTTAGAAAAGTCTTCCCCTTGTAATTGTGAAGCAAGAATTAACTTATAATCCATTGGTTTAACATAGAGGAATCTTAAACATGAAGTTTCACTTCATAACAAATTAATTACTAATGAAAGGGGAAAGTGATTTGGAAAGACATTCATCTGATATAATTATTTGAATTTCCAATTATCAATATAAAAAACATAAATTATAATAAGTCATAATATTTGCAATCTATAAGTTGCATAATTTTTTTAATGTTAGCATAATATATAAGATCAGCATCTAAGCCAAAAAAAAAAAATCTTCATGAATTTATCTATCCAAAAACAAGGAAAATATGGTTAAAAGAGAATGTTGCATAGGTTGAGTAATATTTGTGGGGCAAGGGTCTGTTTGATTTTTATTTTCAAAAATAGTTTTATTTTTTAAAAAAATTAAAATTTGTTTGGGATAAGTATTTGTTTTTAGAATTGTTCTCATTTTTTGTTTTTGAAAACAAAAATATATATTTTAAAGTTATTTTCATTTTATTTTTTATTTTTAATATACTTTACATTTGATTATTAAAAACTATAGTTACTTTGAACAATGATTATTATAAGCCATCACCAAAACTACAAGTAACCTTCATGTTGGCCCACTTTTTTTATTTTAAAATTAGTTTTAAATTAACACAACCAAATAAATTTTATTTTTTATTTTTAAAAATAATTTTAAAAATTATATTACAAAATAGTTTTTGTAAAAAAATGATAACAGAAACCAAACAAACCCTAAATTTTTATTTTTTTTGTTTTATCACTTGTTATGTTTTATGAAATTTCATTGTAGCAACTGTTTTCCCTCTAGGTGTTTGAAAGAGAGAGAATGAGTGAGAGAGAAAATGAGCACGGGTCTTCTACAGGCGACACCGATACTTCTGCCTAGAAAGAGGAACGAGGTATGTCCAAGGAAGAAGAAGATTTAAGAGCAAAGAATCTAAAGAAGATGCAGAGGGATGAAAACTAGGAAAATCAAGGAAAAGATCAAGATACACCTATGAAAGAAACTGGGGAAGAAGTTCATGCAAAAGCTACATATAGTGGTATTGCCAATAAGAATGGAATGGGCAAGACTCCTATTTCTTATAAGGAGAAACTAGTGGGCCATACAGGAAAAAAATACGACCAAGAAGTTGAAATACTCATGAAAGAATGGCTAGAAGAGGAGAGGGATACAGCTCCAGAGTTGACGAAAGAATAGAAAAAAATCATGGAAGCTCTGCCGAAGGTAGATATGTTAGACGACAGGTTAAAGAACTTATGTCTCCCTTGGAAAGATGCACTGATTATCACACTTCTGGGTAAGAATATTATACTCAGGTTAAAATGGATCTTGAAGACTGATAAGTTTAAGCTCATTGATCTCCCAAATAATTATTTCATTTTTCATTCAGAAGATCTATCACTCTGCCAAAAGCTTATGTTTGAAGGTCTATGGATTGTTCAAGGTCATTATCTAGCTGTACAAAGATGGAACCCAAACTTTAACCCATATTGTAACAGCTATGGTAAGCTTGCTATCTGGATAAGAGTCCCTACACTCCCTATGCATTGTTACTGGAAGATTTTATGTTGGAAATAGGGAATGTGGTGGGAAAAGCACTTAAAGTTGACATGAACATGCTAGCACATTGTAGAAACAAAGGAATTGCAGTGGAGAGGGGAAGGTATGCAAGAGTATACGTGGAGTCGATCTCAGCAAAAAACTTAAATCCAAATTTGTTATTCGACATCATGTCTATACTGTGGAGTTTATGGGAAATATGGACACAGAAAGGAGGAATGCTCACTCTTGAACCAGCCTAGCAATAACCCAGGTGTCAACTCTACTCTGGCAATAGAAAACCAATTGGCGAAGGATAAGACCAAAATGCCACAACCTGTAATGAGTATGCCGGGTGTTACATTGGAAGAAGAGTTAGGAACATGGATGATAGCTATGGATTCTTTCAAACTGAGAGTGTTTTGTAGAGAAACACGTAATAACTAGCAGCCAAAGCCACCTTTGTCAGGAAAGGTTAATAGGAAGGAGCAATTTCAGATGCATAAGTCAAGGTTTGATGTCTTATCAGAGGAGAAAGAGACGAAAGAACGGACTGAAAAAAAAAAAAAATTAACTCTGGCAAGGAACCTACAATGGAATGGAGGATTAGAGAAGATAATAGGGAACATAATGATATTCTTGTCAACTTAAACGGGGAAAATAATAAAGTAGTTCTTGAAGGAGGAGAGTCTAGTGGAGTTAAAAATGGATCTGAAGTTAGAAAAGACAAGTCAACAAATGAGTTAAAGACACAAGCCCAAGTTAACAAAGAGAAGCCTAATATGGACTCAAAAAAGATGACAACAGCTGAGTTTGAAGTCAGCCCAACAAATGCAAAAGATGTGAATGGAATTCAGAATAGAAAGGGCCATAAACAAAATCCAACTTTGAGGCCAAAGGTGATATCACCTTGTCAAAATGCAAAGCCCAAATCAGACGATATAGTGTAGTTATGGGAAGTGCCTCGAAGGTGAGCCAAGAGGAGTCCACATTTCAGAGTGTTCAACAGTAGAAACAATACGGGTAAATGAGGAATTGAATGGAGAAAATAATAAAGAGCAACAGACCCTTTCTCGTCCTCAACTTGTAATGAGGAAACTTAGTGATGAATTTGTTTTAAGCCTGAAAAAGCCACCAGATCCTTCTTGGGTGTCGGATTTCACTACCTTAGCAAAGGAAGGCACATAGAATGCGAAATGCTAGTATGAGACTGCAGCTGATGTACAAGAGGGTATGATAGATGACGATGCAGAGGTTCCAATCCAAGGAACTCATATATGAGCTTATGTTTCTTGTGGTCATAACTCTAATTATTTTATTATGAATTTTATATCTTGGAATTGTAGAGGCGTAGCCTCTAAAACTTTGCTGGGTAGACTTTGCAATTTAATGAGAAACAAGGATATGGACCTAATTATTTTAATCAACCCTTGAGTGAGTGAAAGAAAGGCTGATAGAATTATATCGAAGCTGGGCTTTAGTAACTGGATACTTATTAAATCTACGGGTTTTTCTAAAGGGATTTGGCTGTTATGGAATCAGGATGTGTTCTTGATTCAATTAAATAAATCCTCCACCCAATATCTCCATGTTTAGGTTTGTGAGAAGGCAAGCCAATTTACTTTCTGGATGACTGCAATTTATGCAGAGACCTGTATGTCTAAACGAAAGGTGTTATGGGATGACTTGGTGAACATTAGTGACTATATGAATGACTCCTGGGTACTTTTAGGAGATTTCAATGCGTATCTCTGGTGGAAGATAAAATAGGGGTACTCAACCAAATTTTACTTCTATGAGTCAGTTTGCTGATTGTATACAACGATCCCAACTCCAAATTATTGACTGTGTTAGGGATAAATTCACTTAGGAATGTAATTGCTTGAAGGAAAGAATTGATTGGATGCTGATAAATCAAAACTGGAGTTTAAAATTTCCTCAATCCTTAGTACATCATCTCCCTAGATTTGGTTCGGACTATAGACCCCTTCTTGTTAGAACATCATGGAGCCAACCTTCCTAAAAGTATAGTCCTCTTTTTAGATGTCAAGCTGCCTGGCTTTTAAAAGAGGATTTCTTTGAACTTGTCAAGAATTATTGGATGATAGGTACTTGGAAAGACAACATAAAAAAATTTGAATAGGAAGCAAAGGTCTAGAATGTTAATAAAGTGGGAAATCTGTCCACAAAGAAAAAACCTGCTACACAGAATTAAAGGAGTGGAGAGATGTCATAGTAGAAGAGATAACATATACCTTGTGCAAACTGAAAATGAGCTTTGGAATGAATATAACAAGGTTATTTCCCAAGAGGACCTTCTTTGGTTTCAAAAATCCAAGAGCCAATGGTTGCAATGGGGAGACAAAAACAGTAAATACTTCCATGCTTCAACCCTTTCTCACTATAGAAGAAATAGAATTGAAGCTTTGAAGAATTCTAGGGAGGAATGGATCTCGAATCAAGATGAATTGAAGACTTTAGCAGTGGAATATTATAAGAAGCTGTTTGAAAGCACTGGTACACCCATTCTTTCCAGCTCCAGAAATTCCTTTCCTCGTTGACAGATGTAGAATTGGGAAATATTCACAGAGACATTGATGATAAGGAAATTAAGGAGGCCACCTTTGAACTAGGTGCTTTTAAGGCACCAAGACCAGATGGGATCCTGGCCTTCTTTATCATGAATTATGGGATGTGATTCGGAAGGATATTTGTAAGATAATTAAGGATATGTTTGCTAATCCTAACAAACTAAGACCATTAATAACACTCACTTTGTGCTCATTCAAAAAGTGGATATACCAGAGTCTATAAAGGATTTTAGACTGATTGCTTTATGTAATGTCAGTTATAAATTATCACAAAGATTTTGAGTAGACGATTGAAACCAATTTAGGGTAAATTAGTGGGCAAGTATCAGTGTAGCTTTATCTCCAAAAGGCCAAGTAGTGATAACATGATAGTGGCTCAAGAAGTGATTCACTCTATGAAGCTTACAAAGAAAAAGAAAGGGATAATGGCAATAAAGGTAGATTTAGAGAAAGCTTATGACTGCTTGGAATGGAATTCATTCTTGAGACCTTGAAGGGGATCGAGTTAAATATACATATGTGTGAACTTATCATGGGTTGTATATGGAGCTCTTCAATGCAAGTCTTATGGAATGGTGTGAAACTACTGAAAGCTTCAAACCAACATGTGGAATTAGGCAGGGAGACCCCATGTCCCCTTACATTTGTACTTTGTGTATGGAACGTCTTAATCATGTCATCATAGATGCAATAGAGGATGGAGATTGGGATCTGATTATGTTGACTAGGGATGGTCCAAAGATATTCATTTATTCTTTGTGGATGATTGATTTTGTTTGGGGGATAGCTGATTCTAGCCAAGCTGATTGTATAAATGGGGTATGGAGAAATTATGTCAAGTTTCGAGACAAAGCATAAATAAGATTAAAACAAGAGTTTGTTTCTCTCAAAATGTCAATTTCAATAGAGCCTATGATCTTAGTAGAAGATTAGGGGTTGGACTTACATTGATTTGGGTAAGTACTGGGGTATTCTACTTTTACACAAGAGAGCCAAGTGCTATGACCTTTGCCTCTATTCTTGAGAAAACCAGAAAAAAATTGTCAAGCTAGAAAGGGAAGTTCTTGAATATGGTGGGAAGAGTAACCTTAGTGAAAGCAATTCTATTTCCCTTCCTTCGTATCATATGCAAACGATGCTACTACCAAAGAAGATTTTGAACAATCTGGAGAAGTATAGTCGAAGTTTCATCTGGGGCAATTGGAACAAAGCTAGGAAAATTCATCTAGTCTCTTGGAATGATATTCAAAAGGAGAAAAAAGAGGGAAGACTAGGAATAAAGAATCTCATCAAACATAATAAAGCCTTCCTTATGAAGCTTTATTGGAAACTAGTCACAAATAAGGAAGCCTTATGGTTAAAGTCATTAAAAGCAAGTATAGTTTGTGGAGACAGGGATGTTCCTATAATTTAGAAGAGATGAAGAAATTCGCAGACTTGGAAGGGGATATGCACTGTTTGGGACATCTTTAAGGAGGGGCTTGGTAAGAAGGTTTGTAATGCAAATAACACATCCTTTTGGTTTGAAAACTAGTCTGAACTTAATGTTCCTTTGATTGAGCTAATACCAAGTGAGTGAAGGGCTTATAATAGACAAGAATCTATTTCTAAACTATGTTAATGAGCTTGGGAATTGGGATACTTTTAAACTTGGTCTTTGGTTCCATCCAATCATTGTTGCCTATATTACTCGTGCTCATCCACCCTATGAGGAAAGAGGAGAGGATAAATACTTTTAGAAGCCTTCCATTGATGGTTGCTTTGCTATTAATTCTACTACTATAATTTTGTGGACTACAGGTACAAGGAGCAATGTGAATAGCATATGGAAAATTCTTTGGAGATGGCCAATAGCGGAAAAGATAAAGTCTTTTATGTGGCTCTTTGTTCATGGAAGGACCCATATTGTGAACTCAGATTTAAGAAGGGAACGATAGATCAGAATTGCCCGTATAGCTGTGAGACACTTGAGGATTCAATGTATTTTCTCAGAGACTACCAAACAAGCTAGAGGTCGATGGCAAGCATATGTCCGAGAGAGAAGTGAAGTATGTTTCCAGTTTGCAAGGATCGAATTGGATAAAAATGGAACTTAACAAAGGAAGCACGCAAAGACTATACCAGTAAGATAAATTGGGCTACTTTGTTTGGTTATGTATACTGGGATATTGCGTTACTAGTTGCAAAAAAAAATTTTTCACGAAGAGGAGGATGTGAGGGAGAGTACGGTTATCTCTACTTTCTTTAAAGCTTGTAATGATCATGATCTTATTCATCAAACTCCTCTGTTATCCTATGGCAAAGCTACTCCTAGAGCTGAGTACAGATCTAGAAGTAGATTTATAAATTTAGAAGTGGATGGCTCAGTTTTATCTAATGCTCATTCTGGCTATGGGGGTGCATTTGGTTTGATGAAAGAGTGTGGATTCAAGGTTTTAGTTGTAAACTTGTGAATGCCCCTTCTACCATAGCTGGAAGTTATTGCATATTTCATGGTTTAAACTCTTTGCTGGAATAAGGGATACTGAAAAGTGAATCTCTTTACTGATTCCATTGAAGTTATCAATCTCCTAACTCAGGATTGTCTTGATAATCACCCATTCAGAGATATTAAGCTGATGATGTTTTTCAATTAAGACTGGATTGTGGAAGTTCATCATTTGTATCAGGAAACATAATCATTTATTGCTGATTTGTTTAGCTAAAAAGTCTCATAGTT
>NW_026555921.1:0-46213 GCF_029017545.1 Prosopis cineraria | reverse complement strand
ATTAAAACTTATATATTTAAATTTATATACTTTAAAATTCCTTGTATTCAATTAAATCAAGACATATAATTCTTTTATAGATTATTTTTTTTATAATAAATGCTTGCTAGTAATTAAATTAATATATTAAAATTCATATATTATAATTTAATTTATATCAAGTATATAAAGTTAAGTACATAATTTTCTCTTAATAAAAAATCATTCACTAATTAATAAATTTAATAATCTTACAAAAAACTAATCGTAGAAAGAAATAAATGTAAATCATGTATATAAATTATTATTTAATAATTAATAAATAATCATTCACATTTAATTAAAAATCATCCACTAATTGATAAAATCTATCAAAAATTAAAGAAATCAAGTATAAATAATATTTTAACAAATAAAATTCATTAATTAATAAATATCTACTTCAATATAAAATTATTTTCAAATTCAGAAAATTTTTAAATCCTTGTTAATATTAAATTGTTTTCATAGTACTCAAACGATATTTTCCCAATGGTTAAATTCCTTCTCTTTTTCTATTTTTTTTACTAGGGAAAATCATATTCAAGAATTTGAAAAAGAAATATTCCAAAAAAACAAGGAGAAACAGTAAGTTAAGAATTCATTCCGTATTAACCATACTCCTTATTTGCGAAGTCTCGGATGCCAACCTCCTTTTTTTTATCACGAAGAAGGAAACACTATTCTTCCTTGGGTAAAAATAAGTAATAAGCACCACACAAACTGAAAAACTTTCAGACTACCAGTTCGTCCAGTAGTTAACCAGAATCTTTTTAATACATCAAATCAAGCCGTGAAATCAAATCTCATTATTAGTGGAAGAGGATACTGTCGATAAACAGTCTATAAGCACCTAAAAACACTGTTTGAAATTGAAGGCCTGTCCACGAGTGGATAAGATTCTTAAAAGATCGAGCCACAAAAATATTTTTGGTTCAGGATCACTTTAAAGAATTTCATTTCTCCGTCGGTCGACCTCAGATTTCAGAGACTACAACTTGGCAGCCATTTATCTTTCTCTAAAGCTTCTGCTGCAACCAGACATATAAAATTAAAGCTCCACAGTTGAGCAAGAGAGAGAATCGAGCAGCTAATGGATTCCACAAACAATCAGATTACAAAACCTCAAACACCGACCCAAACATGATCAGATCCTGTATGTTAGAAAAAGGCAGATCTGCAGATAACTCAGAACTGAGGATGATCCAATAAGAGAATATAACATATACATACGTCAAGAAGAAGAAGAAGTTGCTGATCCTGAAATCGCTGTGATCCATATTTGAAGATTATGTGAAGGGGAAGAAGATCAAGGGTATGGGAGGCATAGGAAAAAAAACAGAGAAAAATTCAGTGGTATATATATGTATTTGTGTGTCTATATATGCATAAACATTCTCCTATTTCTTTCCAAACCACCCATACCTGTGACTTCTCCCATTGAAGCAGAAGCAAGAAGATGCAGAAGATATATATGAAGGGGTGGTGATGGAAGAAAAAACGAAGGAGAAAATCAAGGGTATGGGAGGCATTGGAAAGAAAATTCCTGAGAAAATATTCATATCTTTCGCTTATTTTCTTTCCAAGTCTCCCACACCCGTGACTTCTCTCTCAAGCCAATCAACTCAGAATGGAGTGAGTCCCATCATGTACTATGTATAGATGCGGCCACGAAACCCTAGCACAGGGTGCAAATGGGTTTTCACTTCCGCTTGTCCAATTTCTTTGTTTATTGTATAAGGTGGGTAACTTGGCACGGGACCATCTTGGGTGCTCATCAGTTGGTGTGCGTGCTCATCAGGGTGATTTAAATTGAATCATTTAGGACCTGCTTGACAATTTTTTTTAAAAATAATTTTTAATTTTTTTAAAAAAATAAAAAACCTGTTTGATAACATATTTTTAAAATATATTAAAAAAATAAAAAAATAAAATATTATTTTAAAGAATAAAAAAATAAAAATAACTTTTAAATATTTTAAGATTATTGTTTTAAAAATAAAGGGAGAATGAGAAAAATATATATTTTTTATTATTTTTTATTCTCAAAACATGTTCTACAAAATATCAATTTTTAAAATAATAAAATAAAATAATTTCAAACAGTCCCTAAATTTTTAATCTAGATCATTCAAATTTAAAGAAGTAATTTAATATTTTTATCTTATATTTTTTAAAATAAAAATTTATAAAAATTATAAAAAAGTTCTAATAAATATTTTGTGACTAATTTAATCTATTTTTAATTTAAAGAGTTTAATTTAATATTAAAAATTTTATATTTTTATATATTAACTATTCAGATATATTTTATACAATTTTAATTTAAAATTTTTAAATTTTAATTTTTTTATAAATTATTTTTAAAAAGTTATAATTAAAATATTATATATTTTATTTTTTAATATTTATTCATCCAAATAAAAAATAAAAACTTTAAATTTAGATCTTACATATAAATATTTAATATCGAATATGGACTGTTCAAAGTATATGTAGATAGTCAATTTAAAAAGTTATAATATTAAATTAAATTACTTAAATTAAATCAATATTATTCAAATTGATTATAAATCTATTTATAAAAATTATAAATTTTTATTTTAATAATATAAATATAAATTTAAATTTAAATTTAAATTAAATTAAATTTAAATGTTCCAGATTTGATGGATATAAATTTGATGGATGAGCACCTGGGTGCTCTAACAACTTGTTGAACACAGAAGACGAACCCAACTTGGCACTGTCTTTAAAAATATTTAAAGGGAAACTACCGTCATTGAACAAATTTTATATCAAATACTATTTATAGTTAAAATCTAAATAAAAAAATATAAACTGATTATTATTAATTTAAAATAAATTATTGTTAAAATATAAATATATATTTTTTGATAAAAAAATTAATTTAAATGAATAAATATTTATTTAAATTTTAATAATAAATAATTTTAATTGATATAAATTTTATTTAACGTTCTTGATTGATATTTTTTATTTTAAAAGTATATTGATAATTTTCAATAATAAGGGTATACCGATGAAAGAGAACCTCCACTTTATTAATTGAATTATACTGAATGAAAATCTTAGAATATCAAAACGAAAGTTAAAAAATAGAAAATAAATCTGATCTCCTTTTCTAGCCTTCTATTAAACATTTAGAAGATATCTTGATCTTTTTTTTTTTTTTAACAGAAGAAGATATCTTGATCTTAAGATAAAAAGTTGCGATAAAAGTTTTCTTGAATACAGGAATTTAAGGTGATAATTATTGGCCAAAAAAAATTAAAGTGATAATTATTTTGAAAATTTTCCGAAAAAACTGTTTGATAAATCATTAGAATTAAGTAATAAATCAAAGCATTAAATTCTTAAACTTTTCTATAGCGGTATAGATATAGAAGTTAGAATATTTTATATATGAGTGTACTAGTTATTAACCTAAAACTTAAAATGTAGTTTTCTTTATAAAATAAAACTAAATTAATAATTTTTGCTCGCAAATGTTAAAAGGTTTATTTATGAGTCAGACTTCCACTTGACAAAGATGAGACTCGGATTCGAATGCATTCTATGCCCTCTATCAATGCCTTTTTCGGCCAATGGCCCTCTATCAATACCTACCTCCATGTTTAATGGCATCAGTTTATTTAATTATTTATTTAATTTAATAATATAATTTTCTTAATTATAGAATTAAAATAAATATATTATTTATTTAATAGCTTACATAATGAAGTAATGAGCCGGTTTGTTCAAAATGAACAATTAATTATTTTTAAATAGTTTAAAAATTTATAAAAAAGATATTTATTTTTTATAGAAATGTTATGAAAAATAAATATTACTTTATGTTTAGTTATAATAATAAAAATAATAATCAATTAGTTATTTTTAAAATTTTTATTATCATTCTTGTTTTTGTGCGTCTATTTATTTAAGACAGTTGTTTTTTTAATGCAGTAAATTACTTTTAAAAGTTACTGAAAATAACTTCTTAAAATATGATTATTTTTAAAGGTCTAATCAAACATTATAAAAACCTAAAAAATAGATTTTTTTTTTATAAGTACTTTTTTTATAAAAAAAATTAAAACAAACTGGCTCAATATGATTAAAACAAACGAGAGAGATATATTGGAGGAGCGCATGCAATAATCCAAATCCAAGTCACAATCAACACGGAATCTGAAATGGCAGAAAGGTGAGGCACGCTGCGAGGAAAGCAAAAGCTGAATGAATCAGTTGCCGTGCTGGTTGGTTTTGCGTCATAACTCAGAAGTGAGTGCAGCACAGCTCACCCCAGGAGATTCGTATCACGTGCAGTATCACTTTGTGCAATGGTTGAAAAGTAGATAACCATTACCGTTCACTTTATCCAAAGGCTAAAAAGAGAGAGTGCATAAAAAGGCAATCTGTACGTTATATTTAGGTAATTTGACCATGATACTATCAAAAAAAAAATTATATACCAATATATTATACTTTTAAAAATATTTTTTAAAAATATTATAAATTTTAAAACTTGATTTCAAAGAAACTGAATTTCAATTTTTTTTCTGCGTAGCAGTACAAAACTTGACTTCATAAAGTTAAGTTTTGTACTTATATTTAAAAAAAAATAAAAATTAATCCGAATCCCACCCCTAGACCTTAATTCTACTCCTTTTTTTCCTTTTTTCACAAATTTAGGTGAATTAAAATTCAAGCTAAAATTTAAGGTGAATTGCAGTCAGCTTTCCAATAAATAAAAAAGTAATCATTTCTTTTATTCATTTACAAGTCAGACTTCTATACTTATGTATTAAATTTTAATATGATAATATTATGTGTAGGTTCTGTAGGATAAATTTATTTATAAATAAATATTTTAAAATTTAAAAATGATAGCCAAGTCTATTAGAACGTAAATATAATTTGATATTGGGGTGCAAAAATATTAATTTCTTATTAAAGATATATTACATTGATTAAATAATTTATAACTATTTTATTAATAATTTACAATTATTATGTCAACTTTTTATGATTGTAACTTTACATATCTAGTAGTTAAACTAATAATAGATTACACATTTAATACTACTCCCTTTATTAAAAAATATAAGATTTTTTAGTGTTTTGAGGTGTAATCATTGTATTTTTTTTGAAAGCACCCTAATAAATAAATTATTTTATATTTATTTTAGAATAAAACACCATATTTAAATAAGGGTAAATATAGAAAGACATTGTTAATTTGAATACAAGTAACTATTTTACTGAGGGTTGAAATTTAATTAAAAATACATTACATTTTTTAACAAAAGGAGTAATTGTATATAACTACCTCTTCAATAATTTACAATTATCACTTCAACATTTTATAATTATAACTTCATATATCTAATAGTTAAGCTGGTCATGCGTTACTAATAAAATTTAATACTAATTATTTACAACTATTTTATTAATAATTTATAATTATTACTTTAATATTTTACAATTATGACTTTGATATTTTTAATAAAGGCAATTTAATATTTACAAATGACCACAGCTAGCAAGGAGATAACTTCCTTATATGAGATGTCTTTGTGATTATTTCAAAAAGGGACAATTTCATTAATAGATTACCAATTTAATGTATTTACAAATCACGACTAAACAAATTCTAAAAGCACGTTGCAAGATTTTAAGATTGAATTGAAATCAATATTGATGATCAAAAGATCATCTTACACATTGTGTTATTTGCTAGGCCTAATTAAAAGACCATCTAAGAGGGGATGCGCTGGGCTTGATAAAAATTTGATTAATTAAGTATGATAAAATAATAAGTTAAGAGATATATCACCAAGAGAATAGCAGGGAAGATAAGCTACACAGATCAATTATTTTGATCCGGCTCTAATTACTTAAACTTACGTTCAATCCTTAAGTTGCACTTAGAATTTTTTTCCACCAACTCTACCAAATTAAACCAGACTCTTGGTTGCCTCAATACAATCCTAGACTTACATGTAAGTCTAAATCACTCTCCCTCACAAAGGTAATGATTTAACCCCCTTAAGCTCTTCGAATTTAAGATTCTATGTTTCAAGAATAGAAAATAAGGATAAACAAAATAAATTCAAAGATGAACTACTTCTTTAAATACTTTCTAAAAAAGTTAATTTATAATCAATAAAACTCACTTGTAATAAATATAATAGAAGATTGATGAAAAAATAAAAGAGTAAGCTTGCATATCAACTCAATTGTTCGTTATTGTTCACCATCTTCACAAATGCGCCTTTATATAATTTTCTTTGGGAATGGTCCATTAGACTCAAGTAATTAGCCATTGGAATGTCTTTCTTCTTTCCTTATGTGTTTCTTTGAGAATGAGGTGATTAAACATTGCTTTTCTGTGGAGTTGCATGTTTTCAACAACTTAAGAAACATAATGACTACATGCTTTTGATGCTCCAACAATACTTTCATTGAGATGAATATCAGTAAATCCAGATGCTATTCGAGTATAAAAGACAATGAAAGAATTTATAAATGTTTAATCCAACCTGATATTGTGTTTAAAAGGTTTCAAGATAGATAAGAATGTGAACTCAACACTTGGAATGTGAAAATAATGTGTGTGGAATGAGATTTGAGTTGCACAACAAAGAGAACAAAAACAAAGCACACAAATTGATGTTTACATTGAAATAAGTAGGCACTATATTGACATAGTCAAGAACAATATGAAAACATGTGCTAGGATTTTGCTTGAGTATAAAATAATTGTATCAAATAGTTTTTAATAAAAGACAGTGATTGGAGAGGTTTTATTTGGGAATAAAATATTTATATCCCAATAAAGGAGATTTATACCTGAATGAGCAAGCTCATACCTAAATAAAGATAGCTATTCTTGAATAGGCATGGCTATAACCAAATAAAGGAGCTATTCTGGAATAATGGTTTATGATGAGGCTAGGAGGAACAAGACCCATTGTATTGGTGTAAAGAGTGATTTTTGATGAATAAGCCCACTATACCAGTATAAGGAAGCTTTGTATGGATATAAAGAAGTTATATGGGTATAATCGAAGAAGATAAGGAAATG
Source organism: Prosopis cineraria (assembly GCF_029017545.1). NCBI lineage: Eukaryota > Viridiplantae > Streptophyta > Magnoliopsida > Fabales > Fabaceae > Prosopis > Prosopis cineraria. The sequence goes on along the minus strand of NW_026555921.1, from coordinate 39,102 downwards.
AAAAGAGCTCAATAAATATAAATAACATTGTTCTGGCATAAGCCTTTAAGATAGTATGTGTCAACTTTTAACAATCATTATTCTCTCATTTTAAATCCAAATTAAGCAAAAGACCTATGGTTATGAAGCTTTGGATGTCCAGTTTTTAGAGAAGGAAACGCACTTGAGAATTCAATCTAGTTGGATAGATATGATCAAAATAATGTGCAAAAGTCAACAACATTTTTTTAAAAAATTTGGAAGTTTTAACAACCAACTTTAAAAAATCATATATATTTCATATAAAATTTATTTTGAATAAAATATATGTCTTTGAAAATCTTCACAAGTATATTTTAAAATGAAAGAAGTTTCATGTTAAATAGATTTGTGTATTAAGAGATATAAAGAAAATGTAGATTAAGGGTCAAAATCAAATATCTTCAAAACTCTTGAACTCCAACATGAACTTCAAGTGTTAATAATTTAATTAAACCGATGCTAGAACTTTTCAATACCTAAGATGGATTTAAAAATAATTCAAGATAAATCAAATATTTATCCCAATAATAAATTCAAAAAAACTTAGAGTTTCGAGTAAGATGATAAAGATTAACCATGTGAATCAATTACCCTTAATTGCTATTAAACATAAATTGAAGTATATAAAAAAAGCATATTCTCTACTTTGCAATTATCAAAATCAAGGTTCAACACTAATAATTTTACAATAGTTGTTTATTCCACAACTTTAGTTGTCAAGTTAGTTGTTATGTTCATTAAATTACTTGTTAGAGTAATAATATTACTTGTTAACTTCTTTTCATTACTTGTTAAGTCTTATGTTACTTGTTTAACATCTAACCTACAGTAAATACACTAGTTAAATTACTTGTTAAGTATTCCCTCTGGTCATATTCGTAAGGTGCCTTATAGAAGTAATTTTTTATTCAAAATATATAGTACTTTTTAATAATTAAATCACTTTTTCTAATTTTGTTCTTTCTTAATTAGTGTGAGAGTATTTAATATAATCATATCATTATTTAAAACTAAGAATAAAAATGAAAATACCTCTAATTTTTTAACAATATTAAAAAAATTAATATTCTTTAAAATACGTAAAATAATTAAAAGTATTATCTAATAAGAATAATAGAAATAATATACCACTTACTAAACACGTAATATTACTTGTTTATTCCCTTATATCTTATTATATTACTTATTAAGCATATAACCTATAATAACTTATCACTTGTCAAGTTACTTTTTAGGTGATATAATAATAGAATGACAATTATGATTCAGAAGATTAATTTAATGATAATTAAGTTTTTAAATTTTTTTAAAAAATATATTAAAAATATCGATCTAGATAATTTAAATTTTAAAATTTTAATTGTAAATAAATATTTAAGAATCAAATATAACTTTTATATTATAATAGAAATTTCTTTTTATAACTATTTGAATTGACATATACAGTTCATTTTTTTTTAAATTTTTTTTGGGGACCTGCTTATTACTAATTTGACCTCAGGAGACTTAACAATAATTATCTCCAATAAATTGACTTGCTTGAAGAAAGATATTTTAATTATTTTATACTTTAAATTCTATCTAGACCCAAGGAACCTGATCCTCTCAGCGTCGATATTCTTAGAGGCCAAATTTTGATCAATTCAAATGATCAAAATCTGATCAATATAAACATTACATGATTATTTAAAAAAACATATGAACAATTCATTTTTTAATAATTAAAAATATATTATAAAATATCACATCTAGGTAGAAAATGGTCAAGTTTAAGCTAGATTTTGAATAAATAAGTTTAGCCTATTTATACAAACAGACCTTATTATAAATTTAAGCATGTTTTTTTGTTAAATAAATCAGATCAAAATTAAAATGGGACAGACTGTATGTTTCTGTAAGGAAAGTTAGGCTTTTTTAACAAAAAAAGTTAATTATATTAAAATAAATAAATAGGCTTACAAAGATATACTACCTGTCCTGTCTAAATTTTGACATGATTTATTTAACAAAAAAGCATGTGCAAATTTGTAATTAGGTTTATTTTTATAAAAAGGTAAAACCTGTTTATTTAAAATCTGTCTTAAATCTAGTTTTACCCATATATGATATTTTAAAATATTTTTTATTATTTAAAAATAAATTATTTATATATACTTTTAATAGTCATGGGATATGTGTGTTAATCATATTTTTGATCATTTGAACGGATGAGATTTGGCTGTTGAGCGACGGTGAGAATTTTGCCGTGGAGAGGATCCTGATCGTGACCCAACATCCCTTAATAAAGTTTGGGACTATTCGTTTTAAATGAACCCTGACAACTGACAAAAACCCAACAACCATTTCTCATAATGACAGAACGAGGGCTCCACGAAATTTCCTGGAAAGATTCATCTCACCCACCAACCAAATATTTTTTTAATTTAGATATTTAATGGAGGGTGGAAATTAAAAAATATGATAAAAATTAATAATTTAACTTATAAACATAATAAATAAAATTTTTTGTTTTAATATTATAAATAGGAGTCAAGGAACATACGTGTCTGGATTTTGCACACAAGAAAATTCCCAAGAATATATTCATATTTTTTTTTTGCCCCCTTTTCCAAGTCTGCCACGCCTACGGCTTCTCCTTTGTCAAAGTATATGAACTCTCATGCCATATTTGGCAGGCTGAAATTATAGAGATAAAAATAAAATTAAAAAAAATTTAAATAAAGAGATGTTTGATAAACATGAATTATAATTCTCAAGAATTTCAATTTCATGAAAATAAGTTGAATTAGATTATTTGTTTAAAGTTATGAAATTAAGGGTAATTTTATAAAATTATGACTTTTAAGACACTTTTACCCTCATAAAAATTATAGAAAGATAATTTTACCTTAAAAATATATAACCCTGACCACACGTAAAAATAACCACACCCAATTATAATATGTGTGTGTATGTGTAAAATATAATACGATATATGTATTTATAATATTTCTTTTATGAAATATTTTACTTATATATAATATTTATCATCTATCTAATATTTTATTTATATACTAAACATGTGAGGAAATTAAAATATTTTTTGTAAAATATTTTACTTATATATAATATCTATTATCTATATAATATTTCATTAACATATAAAATACATAAGAAAATTAAAATACAATTAAGCTTTTATTATATTTTATTTAATTTCTATATAAGGATATTTTTGTCTTTTAAGTATAATTTTATTATCATGTCTTACATACTAAACAAAAATAATGTAAGAATTTCATCTAATTTTTTTAATATATCAAATATATTTTTATAATCTAATTCTATTTCAATTTTAATTTTAATTCTGATTATAATTTTATTAAAAATTATTCAATCATATTAAATAAGACCTCAATTTCATCCTTAGATTATTGTGGCCTGGGCTGAACCCAATAAAGGGAAATTCAGGCCCATCACAATTGAAAAAGCTGTGTTGAATGTGAACCGCTAGATTGATCCAACGAAGGAAACTCGTCTGGCTGGCAGGTTGCCGCTTTATTTTATTGAAATAAAAGGTAAAAATACCGAACAACTTTTTTTCATAAAACAGAGTACCTTAAAGTAAAAAAAAAGTGTAAAAATATTTATAAATATGTTATAATAAATATAACAATTCTCTTTCTATTAAATTGACCAATTTTTGTTAATATTGACTGTTAAAAAAATAAAATGAATATAAGATGTAAAAATGTTTAAAAACTTTTTCTCTACTAAATTAACAATGATATATTAGTAATTATTAGTTTTATAAAATCAACCATACAACCAAACCTAACCCTAACAATTTAAGCTTTTAAATTAATACGGTTTAAATATAGAAATTATCACCTATTATTTTCTTCTTTTTTCTTTAGTTAATTTCAATTTTTATGTTAAAAAATTAAGATATTCAATTTTATTTTATTTAATTTTTTATTATTAATGAAAAAGAATCTTGATATTTGGATTAAATCCATTCGGAGTTGCCCTTGGTTCATATTTCTTTAGTTTATTAGGATTGGATCCAAATTATATGCTTTAAAATTTTTCTTTTCCAATTTACTAAAATAATTTTATATTGACTATGAAGTTATAACTTATAAAAATAAATTTAATAAATTTTTTTATTTAATAAAATTAATAAACAATCATGCATCATTATTATTTTAGAATAGCAGAAACTTCTGCAAAAAAAATAATATTTTTATATTCTGTACTTATTTTTTTAATAGTTAATATTAAAAAATTTTAATTACATTTAATGAAAATTATTGTACTCATTAAAATAAATTTATAATACTTCTGCGCTTGTGTGTTCTTGTAAATATTGGATGGTCCATTACAAAAAAGTTGCTGAAATACTTCTGCTTTAACCCAGCTTTTTTTTAATCAACACAGACAAGAATATTGACGTGACAACAACTCTTTTAGACTTTTGTGCAATACGAAATTTCCTCGAATCTTATCCAGCCCCCACCGCCCGTCCCATCCCTTACGTTTTAATATAATATTCTTTAAATAATAAAATAATAGATATTCTCTCAATTAAAAAATATAAAATATTTTTAATTAAATTTTATTTTAATAAAATAATTATTTACTTTTAAATTAATTTATTTTTTAATATTAATTTTATTAAATATTATATAATAAATATAAATTATTATTAATAAAAGTATTTTATAAAAAAAAGATAATAATTATATTTTAAAAGATTAAAAATATTTTATATTTTTTAATATTTAATTATTTAAAAAATAACAGAAGAAATATACGTTCAATGCTAATATCATTAGTTTCTTGATTAACTAGCCATGGGATGATTCTTCTTCACCATAAAACTCGAGTACTGATTAGATTTTTGTTAGGAGATACACCAATCTAAATCGATCAGATTAATTCAAGTCAAATTTTTTGATATCAAAATAAAAAAATCATTATTATCAGCTATGTATATCATGATATGATCATTATAAAATTTTAAGAAAGCAACAGTATTTATATGTAAATATCATATAATTTATTTTAGATTTTAAATTGTAATACAATTTTAGAAACATTTCTTCCAAAATAAGACAATTAAACAAAAATAATTTTATTAATGATACTTTTTTAATATTTTTCTATATTAAATTATAAGACACTTTAGACAATATCACATATACTAACAAAGCTCATTAATTTTTTAAAATAAAAATATAAACTTTTAAAAATATTATTTATTTAATACTCTAATTGTGAAAGAATATTAAAGAGAGAGAATATATAAAAAACATAATAAAAAAAAGTATATTAATAAAACTTTATTTGTATTAAAGTATCTTATAATTTGATATGGAGATAATATTACCCTTCAATTGAAGAGAGAATTGTACTATAATAATTAAGTATTTATATTTAAAAATATATTAAATGAATAAATTTTTAAAAATTTATATTTTCATTTAAAAAAATAAATGTGTAAAGTATCATTATTAAATTTTGTTTATGTACATAATTTTGTATCAAATTGTTTTATAATGTAAAATAGAAGTACTAGTTAAATAGCACACCTCATATGCTTTGCACAAAATGAGACAAGCGACACTAGCAGTAATTACTGTAAATAATGTTTTTTTTAATATCTTCTTTATTATATATTATTACTTCTTTCAGATCATAACATGTGTCATTGTAACTAATTCAAATTTCATAAAAAAATTTAGTTGAAATCTTATTTTTTAATTAAAAAGTCCACGTCTTTGCTTTTATGCCATTAATTTTTCTAGTAGGATCTGTATGATCTTTAAATATGGAACATTTAAAGATAAAAAATAAAAAAAAATCAAGGATATGAATGGTAAACAAAATAAAACTAACTTAATGTCTTATATTTTAAACTAAAAATGATTTTAGATAGCAATTTATATTGTAATCCAAGAGTACATAGATATGCATTTACTCTATGTTTAAGGCGAGGGTGTCCAGGGATTTAGAAATTGACCATTAAACCTTTCATGTCACCACTTGTCATCCTCCTTGTGTCAAAGCTTCGGTGTTGAGGAGTACTATTTTTGTATTTCATTTCCATTCATCGTTACTTGGTTACTGTACTGATAATAAAACTTCAATTTTTTAACGGCCAAAAACAGGCTATATGTGTGTGTATATATATATATAATAGAATCCTTAGAATTGACATTACTTGAACAGTTCTTGCCTCTTGCGGTTAGGGCTATGCCAAAAACCCATTGGTTTAGATAACCCAAGCTAATCCGATCCAACCCGATTCAAATAAAAAATAACCCGATGCAATAACCAGACTAACCAAATTGAGCTGATCGGTCGGGTTGAACTGGACTGGACTCCAGACTAAACTACTACAGTTCTTAGCCTGGTCTGACCTTGTGTTATGACTTGTGATGAAGTCAGTTTGCCTTTGCTCTATCTTCACGATCGACTTCATCATCCTCGCCGCCTAATCTATGCTTCTGCTCCCTTTTGTCAGTCGCTGTATTGATGGTCGTGGATAAAGATGTTTAAGTGAAACCCATAGTCTGGTAGAAATTGCTCTTTTTCTTCATGATCTAAGGGGGATATGTTTGAGAGGTTTGGTTATTTGATTTGTATTTGTGATATTTTGTTACAAATTTGTAATAAGTGATGTGTTGTTATGTACCTGTTCATCTTCTCTTGAGTATGCGATTCAAAATTGTTCTCTACATTTTTTTTTTTTAAAAAAGAAGGTTTGGTCTGAAGGACTAGTCTAGTGACTCGAAGGATTTAATTCAGTCTAGTGTTTTAGTTTTATGCTGGGCTGCACCAGACCATAAACTGCCATGTCTAGCCTGATATAAAATTAAACCAAACCTCAAGTTCGGCTCTAACCTGATCCGGTATTTGTGCAAACCTACTTGGGATATGGGTGCAAGCCGCCGCCATTGCAACTTCCTTGAACGTTAGATTTAGGGTAATTTCTTAATTTTCATTGTCATCTGGTTGCTAGAACATTGAAGCAAAATTCCAAATTCAGCACCAAGTCCAATCCAAAAAGGCACTGCTGCTTAGCAATAACATTTGCCTGGAATATGTAAACAGGATTCTACAATCATGCATTAGGACTTTTCATTCATCCTGGCGAGAGATTAGTGGCTTTAATACAGACCAGTTCCCTCTATTTTTTTTTACCAGGACATGATTTAATTTCTTACGTTTACATACTTAATATAATTTCATCCAATTTAAATTTAATTCGTCAATTTTAATATATTAATAATATTAATAATTAAAATTTACTATAAAATAAATAATTTTTAATGGATATACATATTCTAATTTAATTAAAATTAAATAATTTAAATATATAAATTTAAGTATATAAATATTTTCGTTTTTATTATTCCTTGACGTCGTTATACATTTTTAGTTTTTTTTTTCTTCGTCCCTATCCATCCTTGAGTGTCAGGTTTTGGGCACCTTTTTGACCCTTATTGACAGTGATATTTTCTCGCCAGAAGCCTGTTTGTAAGAGGAAGTATCCATGGAGGAAACCTTGCAACAATTATTCAAATCCGGTGAGAGCATGGGTTTTTTACAATAACAATTAGTGAAACGTTTAACTTAGTGGAGAAAATAAAGGATTAGGAGTTCAAATAGGATTAGAATCAACATGATGTGTTAATTACTAATAAAAACACCAAATATTTCCAAATCATTATCCGCATAGCCTCACTTAAACAAGAACGAACATCCAAAAATTTGTGAAAAGGTGTTGGCTCAATAAACCTCCAAATAAACGCTCTCACTTCGGCTTCGCCTCTACCACGTAGCTATTGGAACCGTTCTAGAGATTAGTGTAAATAACAAAGCAGAAAGCACGATTGAAGAATAATCAAAGAGATTAGGAGCAGATCGGAGCCTAAAAGGAAGAAAGCAGAGAAAGAAGAGGAAGAGGGTTACCTGGTGAATCAGATCTGTAATGAAGAAGAAGAGAGGGAAAGAAGAGGAAGGAGAGGAACAGGAGGGAATGATAGGAATGGGTGGAATCGGAAAAGGAAAAGAAAATCCGTCCATCCAATCGGAAGGAAGGAATCAGATCTGGTTTTTCCCGATCCTCCCATTCCCACGACTCCCTCCAGCTTGCTCTCTTTCCATTCTCCTCCGATAGGTCTCGTAGATGGAGAAGACAAGGTCCAGCAATCGCAATTATTATAGCGGTGGTGGTGGGGCGTGAGCCGTGTCCCAGAGAAGGACCAATTGTTTATTGTTATTCTGTAATGGGAAAAAGTAAATTCAGTTCCGAAAATGACCCTTCTGTTTGGCGAAATGAAGACGCGTTTTGGGGAAAGAGAAAAAAGAAGTAAAACGACAAGTCGGGGATAGGAGGGAATCCATAGCTTCTCGCAGGCGACAAAAGAAAGCGCATCTCCAAGCGCTACTTTTATTCGTGGCACCATTCCCACGGATATCTGCCCGACGGTGCGCGTGTGACCTGCAAAAGCCTCACTTTTTTATATTTTATTTCAATTTTATTTTATTTTTTGCCAGGTTTGACTGACTTTTTTTGGCCAGAACTCTTAACTTATTAGTTACTAATTTTTTTTAACTAAATTAATGCATTCAAAATCTAAAACAGGTTACTTGGAGTTCAAAAGTTTGAAGCGATCACTTTCATAATTTACATGGAGTTTCATTTTAGTGACAGGATACTAGGTGATCCAATTTTAGAAGTTTAAAAGGTTAATTTGATCCTGAAGGTATAATTCAAGAATAAAAATAAACTTCAGCCCTATACATCTATACATATATAATTTGAATATAAGGCCTCGGATGTCATACTCAGGCGAAAGATCGTCAAAAATTAAAATGCTAATATCATCTTTTGAAACTTGATCAGCGAATCAATTGGCAGATATGTTGAATTCGTTAAATACATATTTGAAGATAATAACTCAATCATTTATGATGATGCATTTGACTTTCTCTATAATTTTGTTGAGGGGATAATTCAGATTGTGATAATGCTGAATAAGTATCGTATTTTGAGGGAGTCAGAGCAAATCTACCTTTCATACTTTGCGCACCCTACCTCTCCTCGTCTTCCACCGCTCGTTTTCATGACATTCTCAATTTCTTACTGCGTCCATTTTCCTTTACATTCTCAGTCTCAAATCCGCAGCGTTCTAGTGTTCAAAGAGCTTTCACACTAGAAAGCCGCAGAGGAGAGCATGCTAATTACTATTTACTATTATCAAATTGATCAATCTAAATGTTTACATTTTCTATTTTTGTTTTTTTGGGTGAAAAAACCTTTTCAGATTGTGGACATAGACATGGTCCATGGGTCTGTGAAAAGTCAAGGAAACAGTCTTTGTTGAGCAAGTTTAGGTCAAGTGGATTCAGGGAAATAGACAGAGGCTATATTTAGTGTAACAGCCCATTTTTTTGATTTGTCATATCTAATGGGCTGGTGGGCCACATCCTTTAACAAACAATAGGAAGCCCAATTCACATACAGAGTTTAAAAGGTTTCTGTGTTTCTCTCGTCTACAACTTCCTTGTCTAGTAAGTTGAACTGGTTTGAATTTCAGATGTATATAATGAATTATAAAAAAATTAATTTTGATTATAATCAATTATATTATAATGTGATATATTTGAATGTTGTTTTTATAAAATTAATTTGACAGAATTAAAGATGTTTGAAAATTTTAGTCAGAATTAATTTTAGATGTGATATAGTAAAGATTCATATGATATTATTAATTTTGCTTTGATTTATTTAACAAATAAAATATATATAATAGTCATATATTTAAAAATTATATAATTACTTGACACACACATATACTGATTATATATAAAATTACATTACATTATAATGTAATACTAGTAATTTAATATAAGTTATTAATATTAATATTAAATATAATTCAAAACAACCTGGTTTCGAGATGGGAGGAAGAGGTAAAGTGGATAGGAGCAGAGACGCACAGAAGAGGGTATCTGACACTTGATAATGCAGCTGAGCGCCTGTTTGGTTTGCCCAAATAATTGATTATTTGGAGACAAACTATGGTTTACAAAAAATAATCCAAACATCAGTATTTGCCCTTAATCAATTACACAGCTAAAAATTATTTTTTCATAAAGCTGTCTCACAGAGCTTCTGAAATCGATTTTTACTGTTACTATGTCAAAAATCTATCTACCCATATCACCTTCTCTCATATTCTCGTTTTCTTTTTTTGACCAACCTCACGTCTTGTTTTCATCTCCCCTGTCTCGCTATCTCGTGCGCTCCGTGTCTGTGTATTCTTAAAAATGCTATCGTCCTCCCACCGTCAAGCTATCTCCAACTACGACCAATGGCAACAATCTTCTGTGTGCTCTCTCTGGTGTGTGCTCATCTTTCAAGTCTTCAGACACACGAAGCAAATAAGAGTGGAGGACTGCCAAGACACCATGGAGAGAAATGGAGTGCTCGTGCTGCTGTCAAACAGCCACGAACTTGTTGGCAACGAGGTCCAAAGAAATGGGTTGGTGGTGAGGAATTCGAGGAGATCATTTTGATGAAGAGAAGGAAGAAAATTAGACAAGCCAGTGCTATCTTTCGTGCGAGGAGGATGAAGTTTAAAAAAAAAAAATTGAAAAAACTACAAGAAATGACATAAGAAAAATTATAAAAAGGGCACAAAGTTTTCATGTTATAACTTAAAAGATTAGGCATTTTTGGTAATTTTTCACAATTAAATGAAAATAAATAAAATATCAATAGGCAAGATAAATTATTTAATTAAAATTTAAGGTTATTATATTCTTTTTTTTTAAAAAAAATTTGGTCCTACAATTTTTAATAGTGTTTATTGGATAAATGTAGATATTTCTCTTGCATCTCACTCCAATTAAATATTAGCTTGTATATTATCATTTTTATTAATCATTGTAAAATTAATATTTAGTATTTTAAAATTAAATCTTTCTCTTTTATTAAATTTATTTTAACTAAGATATATTGAGTAACTTATTTACATAAAATAAATTAAGTTTTATATTAACATAATTTAAAATTTTAATTAATTAAATATTTAGTTTAAATAATATATTTTACTTCGTAAATAAGATTACAACTTCAATAATATTAGATATAAATTTATTAATAATTTAATTTTAAAAAGTGGTGTTCTTTATGGTAATTTATACAATTAAAATTAATTCTAAATAAATTATGTTAAAATCAATTTTAAAAAACAGTATCCAAACGAATTACATATAACATAATCAATTATATTTAAAATCTATCACGTAATAATATTTTCATAATCTATTATATCCACTGAAATTCAAACAGGCACAATACAAAAATGGGAATTAATAAGCAGTTCTTCTTTGCTTTCTGCAAAATGCGATTAAGGGCAAGAGAATCGATTAAGCAAAAATGAAGGGGGGTGTGAATTTTAATTGAAAAAAATTAATTAAAAAAATTGATTATTAGAATGTGATGGTGTGGGGATAAATTTTCAAAAATTGATGATGGATATTGATTTTTTAAAATAGAATAAATTTTTAACTTATTCTAAATAGAGTTTTGAAAACCAAAGGAGTTGAGAAAAATGGGGGGGTGGATAAAATTTTTTGAAAATCATGAGTTTGAACCTAAAATTGATTCTAAAAAGGATAACAAACAGGTCCAAAGATGGTTGGGGGGATTTGGTTCCAAAACGTTATTTCTGGTACAAATAATCAATTCTTTGTAACATTTCCAAACAAGCACAAATTTGTTGTGAGGTAAAATTTAAGTAGAGTCTGGTCCTAAAATATTTGAATAAGATACCCCAACCTTTCCTCCATTTCAATTTAACTACACATCTCTTCTTTTTATTTTTGAAACCTGCACAAACCTCTTCTAATATAAGTAATTACAAAATACACTCTTATATTTTTATGATGTTATTTGGGGGAATGACACTAAGGGCCCGAAAAAGTAAGAATTTGCAGATAAGGCTTAATAGATTCTGAAATTATTCTGAGGGCCTAAAGGCCTCATTTGCAATTATGTTTTCTAGTGAAATGACCACTTTGTCCCTCCCATAACCAGCTGAATTCTCTTCTTCTTCCTCTGTTCTTCCTTCCTCTTCTTCTCTCGCTCTCTCTCCTCTCTCTCTCTCTCTCTCATTTCACCAGTTATTGCTCTGTCATCATTGATCATTGCTAGCGCAGATGAGTGTAGAAGTCGTGGGTATTGATAGATGAAGCACAGTTCATGATTTTTTCTCTCTTTCCTTGCATATTGCTAGCCATTACTGATCTTCTTCGTCTTCTTATTCGAGTGACATCATCTATTTCTTGAAGCTTCTATCATTATTGTTTAGAGGTAAGGATCTTCAATTTTGTTTCTCCCTCATTGATTTGATGCATGTGTGTCTTTTAGTTGTTGAAGTTGTAATAGATCTCTCGTGTGAAGCACATATTTTAAGCCGGTGAGTTTACTTGTGCACAGATTTGTGATTCTACTGCTGATTTAAGCAAAAAGTTGCTGAATCATTTTAGTCGTGAAAGTTTTTAGAGTGGATTAGTTGTTGTGCAATAATGATAGTTGACTTTTTATATTGGACTTTTACATGTGAACTGAATAAAATATGATTTAATATGAAGAAAATCTCCTATCAGAAATGTTGGAGTATTTGTTGTGTAAAAATGAACTTTGAACTGTTGTGCATTTTATTAAGCATAGCCTAATGATAAATTAAACTCACATGACATTCAAGTAAGAATATATGAACCTTGTGTTGTGCATAGTAGATGTTGTGTGTTGTGCACTATTTTCCTAACTTGAGCATTTTGTTAAGTTTAACCTACTGATAAAATAGAATCGTATGAATTTTCAGTTGAGAATATATGAACCTTATGTTATGCATAGTGGGTATTGTTATATATTGTTTGTCTACTTGTACATTTTGTTAAGTCTAACCTACTGATATAAACTAAAGGTTGCTAAATTATTAAGTTAACTGTGAAAGTTTTAGAATGAATTAATTATTGTATAATAGTAATGGTTGACTTGTTCATATTGGACTTTGATATGTGAATTGAAAAAATATAACTCCCAATGTGAAGAAAATATGCTGTCAAAGATGTTGGAATATCTACTGTGCAAAATAAACTTTGAGTTGCTTATATTTAACTTTGAGTTGTGTAAAATAAAAGTTAGGTTGGACACAATAAAAGTTGTGGACATTTACGTAGATTAATTTGTTCATTGTAGATTAAAATAAAAGAAGATTTGTCATTGTTCAAGATATGGGGAGGCTGGACACAATGACAAGACATACAAGAATCCTAACCCAGCATGAGAAGTAGTCACATTGTGCCTTTTTGATATATATAGGAACTATAATTATATATATGGAAGCATTTCCAAGTAATATTTTTGAATAATTGGGAATCACAAATATTTTTCGTTTATATATAGCGAAGCAACTGTTAGATGTTTTGAATATAGTGGCTAGCTTTTTGTACATATTAGACTTGAAATATTATGTTAAAATTTAATGTGGGTACTTCTTTTAGTACTTAGGCCAGTACCAATATGAAATTCTACATATATGATGTAATTATCCTTCTTAATATTAGAAATGCATGGATTTTTTGTTGAGCATGTGTGGACATCATCTTGTACATAATGGATATTGTGTCGTACATGGTCTGCCTAATTTATCATTTCTATTAAGCCTTGACTTGTGAAATATAAAAAATGCATAGACTTTATGTTGAGTATGTGTGGACATCATCTTGTACATAGTGGATGTTGTGTTGTGCATGATCTACCTAATAAGTCATTTTGTTAAGCTTAGGCTAATGAAATATTCAAAATGCATGAATTTTTTGTTGAGCATGTGTGAACATAGTTTGGTGCATAGTGGATGTTGTGTTGTGCATGGTTTGCCTAATCATTTTTGTTAGAGCCTAGGCTAGTGAAATACTCAAAATGCATGGACTTTCTGTTGAGTATGTATGGATATCGTCTTATGCATAGTGAATGTTGTGTTGTGCATGGTCTGCCTAACTAGTCATTTTGTTGAGCCTAGGCTAATGAAATATTCAAAATGTATGAATCTTTTGTTGAACATGCGTAAATATAGTCTAGTGCATAGTGAATGTTGTGTTGTGCATGATCTGCCTTATCATTTTTGTTAAAGCCTAGGCTAGTGAAATACTTGAAATGTATGAATTTTCTGTTGAGCATGTGTGAACATCGTCTTGTGCATAGTGGATGTTGTGTTGTGCATGTTCTGCTTAACTAATTTTGTTGAGCTTAGGCTAATGAAATATTCAAAATACATGGATTTTCTGTTGAACATGCGTGAACATAGTTTGGTGCATAGTGGATGTTGTGTTGTGCATGGTCTGCCTAGTCATTTTTGTTAGAGCTTAGGCTAGTAAAATACTCAAAATGTATGGACTTTCTGTTGAGCATGCGTGGACATCGTCCTGTATATAGTGAATGTTATGTCATGTATGATTTATTCCGTTGTTTCGAGGGTTCACACAAGTTCTAAATTCAAATCAAATAAAGGGAAAAATATTATTTTTGCTTTGAAAAAAATTGCAATTAGGGCCCTAAGGCCTGCAAAGCAATTTCAGAATGATTTAGGCCTTTAGTACAATAAACTCTATTTTTAAGACCTTTAATGCCATTTCTCTTTTTATTTTCATATATTCAATCATCAGTTGACTATTAAATAACAATTGTCAAACCAAAATAACCATCTCTAAACATATAGTCTTAAAACATTTAAATTACCCAAAAAATTAATGCATATTTTTTAAATTTTTTATCTTTTAATTATGTAAATGTATTTATTTAGTACATGTTTTTTTTAAAAAATAAATATATATAAATTGGCTAAAATAATGTTCAAACATGTAGTTAAAAAATTTATGAAACAAGAATTTAATATAATAAATTAATTAATATAATTTATGTTTATTTTTCTTTAAATTTCATTAATTTTAACATAAAATTTTTTAAGTAATGTATTTAAATACTAACATAGTTAATTATTTTTTAAATTTGGAGAGAGAGTAGACAATTAGATTATAAGGGAAAATTAATAATTTTAAAAGTTTTCATGATTACAAATAAAAATTAAGTACTTTAAAATCTTTACCAAAATATTCATAACAGTGTTAATGACTAGATTAAAATGTAAATTTTGAAAATAAAAAAAAATCTCTATAATTTTAATAAAAAGGAAAGGGAAGTCACTAGATTACTCTAAATTTGTTTAAGTACTTACTAATTGTCAAGTTATTACGTAAAAGGATAGTTTTTACATTTCTTCATCCCATCACTGTTACCATATTAAAAATTTATTTCATTTTTATACTTTTATTTAAAGAATTAATAGTAAGGGCTTGAAAATTATAATAATTTCTTTTTCACAATATCAAATTCATTATTGCCATTACTCGTTCAAATCACAGCTACGTTAGGTCCTAAATTCACAACTCAAAATTTAGGATATAATATACTCTTTTTGTTAGAAATGTAATGTATTTTTTTATCGAATCTTAATAAAATAATTACTTATCTTTAAATTTTTCTTCTTTTTCCTTTTCCAACAAAAAAGCTTCGTACTTTGAATATTTGATTTCAAGTTTCAACTGAAAATATCAATATATATATATTATGACAATTTTCGCTGATCAACCATCATGCAAATTATGTGAAATTTAAATACGATGTATCTTATACAAAGATATCAGAATAAAAAGTGAAAGAAAGAAACTAAAATAGTATTGCAAGCACGCCTGGTCTGATACTCTAATCTATTACTAATATTTCAGATAAAATACCGCATGCGGGCAGAATAAATTGAGAATGAGAGGGGAAAAAAATGTGCAGACCACTTCATAAAAGACAAACGAAAAGAATTTATTCATAAAGCTAAAAGCGTTTGTAACATCAAACAACTATGAAAGATTGGGTAAAGGCCGATCAAAAGATAACTGACTCCGATTATAAATCGCTCACTTTGAAAGGAATACAGCAACACCATTACAATGAATTAGCACTTCTTTTTCCCAGCCAAATATTCAATTCTCACACCTGGCCTTGGGATCACCAATTGTAAGTGGGTCCAATTCAAACTTCATACTTCGAGGAATAAAAAGAAAGATGGAGATACAATGAATATCCTCTCCAAAATCCTGCTCAAGGTTCTGAAAGAGCCTCCTGTATTTTTCATCCTCTACATAATGAAAGTATATATGAAACTAATTATT
Organism: Prosopis cineraria; assembly: GCF_029017545.1. Taxonomy (NCBI): domain Eukaryota; kingdom Viridiplantae; phylum Streptophyta; class Magnoliopsida; order Fabales; family Fabaceae; genus Prosopis; species Prosopis cineraria. Next base: position 22,794 of record NW_026555921.1, on the reverse strand, counting down.
CTTATCTTATAATTTCTGTCCATGTATGTAATTACACAATCAAGAATATCATTATGTACCATTTGTTTTAGTGGATATAACACTTTCTCACCATAGTTATCAGCAGTTCAACTGGCGTTATTTCATCTGTGCAGGCTCATCGGCCGGGGCTTATTAGGGTGTGCATGTGCTATGGCTTTCTCTTGTTCAGTAAGTGCATGGCGGAAATGGCATCTATGGCCGTATGGGCATACAACGCCAGCAAGGACCATCCTGCAGACCTCAGTTTTGTAGCGTGGATGGCGGATGACTGGGCGGAGCTCACCAATACCGTGAGCGAATTGGCACTGATCCTTATAGGGGCATGTCCCCGTCTCCTGCCATTTGTTGCACAGCTCCGTCTTGAACATACCTTGGTTATACACCACCATCTCCAGAGGCTCTTCCTCTTTCTTCCCTCCACGTACATACACCTTTTGCTGTATCATTGTAAGAGATTCAAATTTAAAAAGCAGTAGTTACCAAAGATTATTTCTCAGCAAATACGGAAATAGCAGGAAGCTGATCAACCCCTTTTTAATCGCTAGCATATTCAATTTATATCCAATTCACTCATTTACATTAAACTCGAAACGTTGTTATATCTTGGGTCTTCAGCTAGATGTAGTAATGTCTTCATTGGACAAATGAAATGATCTTTAAAGACTCGATGAACAACCCTTGATTTCTTCTGTTTATATCATATGCTAATCAAATAACGCGATCACAAATTTGGCCAGAGACAAGCTAAGCATATATTATAGGCCCTCATATGAATTTGCAATCACCCCATCTCAAAAGGTTCACATGATATGTTCACAATTAAGTCACTTTTGTTGGGCCACTAATAATTAAACCAAAGGTTAATGAGCAATCCCAAAAAATTGAAGCTTACCTAGTAAGCAAGCAAACAAAATGTCACGTGCATATGAAGAAGGAAAGATTAAACCCCAACAAATATATTTATGAGGCAACAACCAAACTACCCTGTCCGTTGCAGCTACCAGGTAATGACGTAGATAAGCAAGCAATGTTTTCTTCGTTTGAAAGGGTAACAACTAAATACCAAGCAAGCAAATCCGTTCGGTAAATAACGATAAAGCAATAATCACAGGAAGGAGAAGATAATATTATAAAACAAACAGTAAAGTCAAGCATGTTGTTTTCTTACAACGACATCGGTTGGGGTCAAAGATGGGCGTGGCCGAGCAGCGCCCTTGGTGCGAGTTCCATTGCTGGAGCCGGTCGAAGCCTGAGCAACCTTCAAGTACCCGTTTGACCTCACGGATATGCTCTTGGGCAGCGAGAACCTTTCCACTTCGCCATTGTTCTCAATCACGCTTGTTGGGCTCTCGTTCGAAACCTCTTGATCCTTAGTCCAATTTTCACAGTTCTCCTTCCCATCACCGAAATTGTCCGCAACACGTAAGCCACGAAACCCATTTATGACGTCAAAGGCTTCCGTAAGACCAGAGGAGCCATCCAATTGATTCTGGACCGAAACCTGAATGAGGAGGCTCAATTGGCTGTTCAGCTCCATGTTCACAGCCCGAAGTTGGCTGTTCTCCTGCCGCAGAGCCTCGACCTCCTTTGAGGTTTCGGCAAGGCGATTTAGGCACATGCTATGGCGGTTCACCATATCTTGATGATTCTGTATGACGCAGGAGTCGTACAGGTGACTCTGAATCGGTGAGTCATTATACTTCATGGGAGAGTTTCCTTCATACGGGTAAGCCGAGAGGTCGCCATTGTCCGTTGCTGAGAAGGACGGCTTGTCAGAAAACAGAGAGGAGTAGATGGCACCATAAATGGCGCCACTCGACTGCACTTGACCAGAAGTAGTAATGTTGGTACCGACTCCGCCATTCGAAGAAGAGCAAGCGTCCTTATTATGCATTTTCGCTATACAAGATTCAACTAGCAACAAAAACAAGAAAATTTCAGAACCGCGAAAATCGATAAATCAATCGAATCTTGAATAACTCTAGCTAAGAACTTGTTCGAATTAAACGCATCAACCATTTCAAAGATCCTTGCTAATTAGCAATCTCGGAATTCAAGAAATATCAGATATGAAATAAAATACCTCGAGAAAATCAACTTAGAAAAATTCAGCGAGTAAACGAACAGATTAACGGCGAAAGAGAAAACGACGGAAGCATTACCTTGCCAGTCAAGAAGAGAGAGTGAAGCTGGTACTGTGTTATTTAGAGAGAGAAACGAATATGAGAGAGAGAGGAGTGGGAGGGAGGTTTTATAGCGGACATGGTTAGGAGGGAAAAAGAAAGGAGGGACGAAGTGTTTGGTGAGAGGGAAACTCTGAGAAAACGAAAAACAAACCGTCCGCAACACACCATCTAACAGAATACAATTCGTATTCGTGGCTCGGTGCAAATTTCGATTGTACTTTTCCGTAATTGCCCCCGCTGAGAAACGTCAAATATCGGTATTCTGACGATCTCGTTCCGGGGTTGTTTAGTAATTTCGTCTCGAGTGAAAATAGCCAATGTACTGCAGGTGCACTGTATAAAAGACGTCTCCCCCCTGATGAACCGCTCATTTGAATCGGACGGTCCTAGAATCCAAACTGTTGTGGTGGGTCCCAGTGTACTCCATCCGTCACCGTACTGCAATTCACTAGAGAGAACGGCTTCTTGTAGTTTCAGGGAGCACATTCTGGGCTCATCTCAGGCACCCTGGAATAATCTGCCCGATATAAACTGTTCAGATTTAAGTACTTTTTTTTTTATTTTTTAAATAAAAATGTATAAAGTATTAAATAAATATATTAATTATCAATATGTACCTATTATATTTAATAAGTTCAGTTTAAATTTAATATTAATTTTTTTTATAATTTTTGTAAATTAATTATACAGATTTATTTTATATTGCTGGGATTCAAAATTTTTAACTTATTATACTATCATATTCAAAACATTACTCAATAAATTTATATAAGTACTTTAAAAAAACTGTAAAAAAATAATATTAAATTTGAATCTACTTGATTAAACATGAATTATATATATTGATAGTTAATAGATTTATTAAATTTTATAACATTTTTTATTTTAAAAAATAAAAACATATTTAAATTTAAACTATTTAGATCTTAATAGTCCAAATTATTTTCAGGGTAATGAGCACCCTCATGAGCACTGAATGTGCCTCCTCGGCTTGGTGCCAAGGGGAATAGTCGAATTTCATAACTACCTAAGGTTTGAAATTAATCTACGGTAATGCCATCACTAGTGCTTCCCTACATTTTAATTTTTTTAAATTTTTAGAATCTCAAATGATGGTAAAGCCATTATATATATATATAATGGTTTTGGCCCCTCTGTGACATCTATAAAATCTCGATCTCCATCCATTATAATTCGCTTCAGCCATATGATGCAATTATTTTTTTATTATTTTTTAAAATGATATTTTTATTTAATAAATTTAAATTGTATTCTTTAAATATATGATATTACGAAAATTGTATTCTTTAAATATATGATATCACGACAATGATAAACAATTTTATCTCATGAAGTGGATTTGACTGTATATTTAAAATGTATGATATTGTATTAATATATTTTATATTTATATTGTTTTAAAGTTAATTATCAATTTTTATCTTGACATTTTTAATTTTATTTAGAATTGTAGGCATTAATGAATTGACGTTACAATCAAAATTAAACCATCATCCCCAATTCGTAAAAAGCCTTTCATACCATTAAGTCACGAGATTATTACAAATGACAACTGTGAGTTTTTTTTTTTTTTTTAAGATCTATAAAATATATAGAGTTTTGGAGCTTTTACAAATATAATTCATGTTATACAATTATAGGACCAAATCAAACAAACATCTCAACGTTTATTATATTTTATATTATGGTCGGTTTATTATATTTATCAATGATATATTATTATATATCAATAATAAATTTCTTATAAATTTTTAAATTTTTAATAATAAACTCCTTGTGTATCAATGTGAATTAGCCAAACTCACAAATTTTAAAAATTTGATTCATATTTTCTAATTACAATATATATATATATATATATATATATTTTACCAATGAGCCAAATTATTATAGAGTTTATAGGATAATAAATATTAAAACAAAGCAGGTTGTTATTTACTCGCGAGAATAATAAATTCTAGACCAGAACATGTTAAAATTTTTATTCAAGTAGGGATTACGGATTTTGAAATAAAAAAATCATTCTTTACTCCATCGGTTAAAAAATATAAGGTATTTTTTAAAAAGTTGAATGTTAAAAAATGAAAGGCATTTTTAGTTTTTCGATGTATAATCATTGCCTTTTTCTAAAAGTGCTCCTATTTATAATGACTTTATATTTATTATAGGATATTTAATAGAAATAAATATGAAATAATAGAGTTAGTTTTAAAGTAGGTAACTATTTTATTAAGAGGTGATATTTGATTAAAAATAACTTATATTTTTAAACGGAGGAGGGAGTATATTTTTAACATACATAGAGTTATAAATTAATAGCTTTTTCTTTTTTGGCAAAAAAAAAGTGTTTTCTTTTAAGAAAATGAATTTATTAATTTTTTTTTCTCCTTTCCTCTTCATATCTCTTGAATTGGGTGGATTAATGTTCCCGAACATTGCATGCACGAGTTTAAAATCTCATTAAAATAATACCTTCATTTTCAGAATTTGAATTCTATATAAACTACAGTCAGGCAAAAGAAGAATACCACGGAGTGAATAGATCATGAAATCTTTTTATAGTGGCGAGGAGTGAAATATGGTACAAGAAACGTATCTGTATAATACAGAATTAGATAGAGATATTAAAAAAAGAAAGGAGGAGTGACTATATCGATGATAAATGAATATTATACACAACTTTATTTTTTTATGTTGCTATTTATGAATTACATGTGCATAAAATCTGCAAGAAAAAAGCACAAAAAATCCCTTTTGACGCAATTTTGATGTATGCATACGAAGCAGGACTAGACGAAAAGCATAAAAAGAAGGGATGCATTGGTATTTTTTTTTTTTAAAATGTAAATATAAAACATAATTGTAGATATTTTTCCCTTGCACTGCTCGTGGAGTCTAGAGATCAAGTTTTAACATTAATTGATATATTGAACATCCTCGAAAAAACTTGACAAAAACTTTAACAGATTAAATAATTGTTAAAATAACTTTACTTATTAATTATCAATGTTTACTTGTTAGAGATTCTTATCAAATTTTAAATTTTTTCAGGAGCCTTTTTTGATATTCTCTCATGTTTATATGTGCCGGGTGATCAATAAAGAAATAGTGTGGAAACCGTTATCTAGCTTTCTTACAAGTTATAACATGTGATCAGTGGTGCCAGGACCTTAAGCCAGGGCAAGCAATATTTTTTTGCGTTTCAGCTGAATATATTTAAAATTTTTTTTGGAATTTAAATATTTTTAAAGTTAGGCTAAGAGTGCAAAATATTTAGATCAAGAGGTAAAAAATAGTGAAATGTATAATCCTTTTTTGAATTTCCTTCAAGTTCAAGGGAAGCTCCCCCCTCTGAATTATACCTAAATAAAAATGAAACAAATTGTTCTATATCATAGAGTGATAAGTATGATAAAATTTAATATTGCATGCTATAAAGGTGAAAATTATTAGACCCTTCACAAACTTCATAAATTATGGCTTTTAACCTTATAAATTAAATTATCCTTTTTCCTCATAAAACATATATGGTTTATTTATATCTTTTTCATATTTTCATTATTTTATTTTTAATCTATTATATTTAAATCCTTTCTAATAACTGAACATGCTCATAGGTTATTGGTAACTACTTGATGACACTGATAACTACTTTCTAATTCTCTATTACATCTTTTCAAAAACTAATGGGTATTAAAAAATAAAGCTATTTTTAATTTGTTTATTTCTTGTTTCATTTATCTACCAAAAAAATAAAATAAAATTATACTTGTTACAATTTTTAGATTCTTTTTAAAAAATGTGGTGTACAAAAATTGATTTTTTTGCCAGATTATAGAGCGGATGCAAAATACATTGTATATGAACTTAAAATCTAATGTTGCTTAAAAAAAGGGGAAAAACATTGACCCTCACACCTACACTAAATGTAGAAAAATGTAATTAATATTACATCAAATATATTAAAAGTTAAAAAATTATTTTAAAAGGTGCCATGTAATAGGAGCCGGAGGGAATGTATAACATCTAAAACCAAGCATCTAACCATATATTATGAAACTAGTATAGCTAGGTTATTTACGTTGTATTTTCATGGATTTTTGGATGATGCCAATTTTTTTTCACTTTTTATATTTTTATATTTTTATATTATATATAGACACAGGTCGTCTTATTTAAATTTGAATTCAACTAAAAAAAATCTGACCCCCTCCATTTCATTTTTTTGGGGGTTAAAATTAACCCTCTCTTTCAAATATAAGGCATTTTTGGAAAATTTTATTTTTTAATATGAGGCATTTTCCAACAAATTAATTGTTAATTAATTTTTTTAATGGGAAGAAAATAATTTTGATATACTCATAGTAAAATTTTAAGTAAAAAAGATAAAAATTTTAAAGGCCTTACATGTTTTTTGGCCAATTAAAATAATTATATGTTGAAACATAGAATTTTGTTAAAAAAATATCTTATATTTAGAAGAGATGTAGTATATAGTTTTGATTTGAGAATGCTGGTTAAATTTGGGAGAAACAGTACTAATATCCGAAAGCTCTAATATATGTTTGTGTAAAAGAAAAGATCATCACTTAATTATAACAGTTACATACGACAAGTCTAATTGATTGCAATTTATTCATGTGTTTAAATTTATCAATTTAAGGATTGTCAGCGCATCAGCCTCATTGGGCGCACTAAAATAATTTAATATTAAATAAGATTTTGAACAAATTGAATATTTATTAAAACTTAAACTTTCACTTATCAATTATTAATTTATATATTACAAGTCCTTCTCTAGTATTAAATTATTTTAGAAATCTTTCATTAATATTCTTCTAAGTTTGAATCGTGTGACATGGCAATCTAGCCAAACATACCGGTAGCAGAAAACAAAAATATTGCATCAGCCTACAAAAATCTGGGCAACTGTTTGATTTTGTTTTTAAAAATTATTTTCTAATTTTATACTCTTTTCATTTAAAAATATGAAGCATTTTTAACTGAATTTTACCTCTCAATAAAATAATTATTTATTTTTAAATTAGCCTTATATTTTTATATTTATCCTTATTAAATACCCTACAATAAATATAAAGTTATTTATCAATAGAGGCATTTTTTTTAAAAAATAATAATTATAATTCTTAATACAAAAAATACCTAACATTTTTGAACATCTAACTCCTTAAAAAATGCTTTATATTTTTGAATGAAGGGAGTAATAAAATAAAAATAATTTAGATATTTGCTTTGAATTAAAATATTTCTAAATATAAAAAATATCTTAGAGTTATTTTCATTTTCGTTTTTTTATTTTTAAAGTATACTATATTTAATTATTGTAAATTATCTCTGCTATAATCACTCACTATTATTGGGTAACACCATTAATCATTATTACTATCTCTATCAACTTTTTTTTAATTCTAAAATTATTTTTACATTAACGGAATCAAACAAAGTTTTCACTTTATTTTTTTAAAAATTAGTTTACAAAGTATTTTTAAACATAAATAATGAGAACAAAACTAAATAGGTTCTCTATATCCTGGCTTATACAAGGACTTCATTGATGTGCAGTTTGTAATTGCTTAAGTTAGCATTAATTTAGCTTTAAGATTCAACTCATATAAACTTCTATTTTTTTTAAAAAATAATAGTAAAAATCGATATACTCGAAAAGTTTGTCTCAAGGAAGAGAGATTCGAAATCATTCCCTTGAGTTCAGTGTTATAAAACAATGTTAATTGAATTATATTTCTAATGAATTATTTAATTTAATATAGCATCTCAATTAGAAAGCTTCATTAATTACACCCCTAATTAAAGGCAATTTTAGAAACATCTTATTAATTTCACTTTAAAAGGTCTAATTTTTTTTTTTGAACATGATACTTTGAAAAAAAAAAATGCAGATGCTGTTGTGTGAGATGTTGAAATATATTGCTGGGGATCAGATTTTACATTTAGAGTAAAGGTATATGCATGAAGAGGGTCCCAGCAACAGAAAAGAAAGGAAGAAACAGTAGCGGTTAGAGAAGAGAAGGAAAATAATAATGCTTGAAACTGAAGATAAAGGGGCTGGTAAGATAGCAATTTCTCAAGTAATGAATAATTTGATTAGGACTAGTGGTCGATCCTTGATCGGATCTTGTAGGAAGATAGAACACATCATTATATGTATTTTATTTTCATTTCATTCTGCACGACCAACATGTTTACGCTTTGGCCTTTGCTTCTTTATCACATTTACAACAACTTCTTCGTCGTCTCACTTATTCCTTCTCTATCAATTTGTTTGGTTTGGTGACTCCAATGACGTCAATATTCTCTCCTTGTCATTGTCACCCCAAAATCAAATATTTGTTGTTAGAGCGAATTAAAAGTACTCTTGTTTGGTTGATGAAAAGAGTAAAGCAGAGGTTATATGTCAGTGTAAATACTAAATAATATTTATCCCCACATATCCTTTTATGTACAACATAAATATTGTTGAATAATGCTAAAATTAGTTCAATTTTTCAAGTGCCAATAATGATGAGTGGGATATTGAAATTTTAACATTTATTTTTTTATTCATTAAGTCCCAAAATAATAAAAATCATATAGTCCTTTTGTCCTCTAGATAGCGAATAAAAAAAAAAGAAATAACTTCATAAAATTTGAATTGAAATTTTTTTATCACATTAATTGAATATTCTTATTTACATTTGAAAGTTATCATATATAATAAATAAATATATAATACATTTATCACGCATATTGGGCTTTTGAAATTTATATGCTATATTTTTCTTATGCAATATAAATGTTTCATGCAATTTATATCTATGAAGGGTATGGCTTTTCATAATTAATTAACTATTAACGATCGATTACTGATATAACAAACATGCATGTAAAGAACTTTTCAAATGTTGTTGTCATAAGTTTTCCATAACACACAACACATATCCTAAAATTTTGAGTCAAATCTAATCCATAGCAAAATAAAGTTTTTTACTTGCTTATTTATTTTTACTTAGAGAGGCTTTGTTGTTTAGTGTGAGGCGGTTGTTAAGTTAGGGAGACAATTCTTCTCAAGGAAGAGGTTTTTCATGAAACAAACAATGATGGTGGTGGTGAGATTAGCTTTCACTTTCATTACAGCTAATTAGGCCTTTCTATTATAACTAATCTCTGATGGATATATATTCACTTGTCAATACATTCTTCATTATCATTTGTATTACGTTAATATGTATTATTATTACTAGGTTTGAACACAAACGATCCTAGCTAGTCAAACTTTGATATACTCTATATTTCATTATGTTTAATCAAATTCATAATAAATGACACTATTTAGGAGCTATATATTTTGTACTCTTGTTATTTCTTAAGCTCAACTCTCTCTGTTTTTTTTTTGTCCATTCCATTATTATAAATTTATACATATTAAAGAAAATATTTAATTTTCACATATATTATTTGCCTCGAGTGAAATAACTTAATGACACCCTTTTGAGGATTGTGATTTAGTATTTTTCATGAGGGAAAATATTCTTTAAATCGAACCTTCTTCAATTATAAGGTTGTTAATTTATGCGTTTAGTTTACTATTGGGATAGGAGTAGCTTCCACCAAAATCTACTTTTGGTGATTGAATCTCAGTTTGGTTGAAAGAATTTGAATTCTTTCATAATTTTATAAATCACTAAGAGAGCATCACTAGTGCAATATATATGTGTGTATATATTTTATACCAATTTTTTATGCCTGTCAAAAAAGAATTGGTTTGATGACGTTTTTGTAAATAAGTTTCACTGACTTTTTTAAAAGAAATTACTTTAAAGTCTAACTCAATATAATTAATTACTTTTAAATCTATCAACAACTGAATTTATTAAAAAAAATAATATTAAACTCAATTGTTAAGAGACTTAAAAGTAATTAATTGTAATGAGAGAAATTTATACGTAATTATCTCTTCTTTTCACACTGAATGTAGAAAGTGCCGCTATTGTCCCCTCCCCCTTAAATCAATGTTGGAGTCAATGTTAAAAATAGACTTTCTACATGAATTTTTTTTCCCTACATCTATTCTAGAGTTTGTGTATGAAGTGCTTGGGGGTGTATTTTTTTTTTAGGAGAAAATTGACTGCTAATTAATCTATACAATTTTGGTATACTAAAAAATTAATTTTTAATAAAAAATAAGTCAAATTTATTCATACTGATTGACTTAATTGACCCAAAATAAGTTCCTCTTTTTCAAAATGATATAAGAGAATATGGATTTGTTTTTGGAAACCACAAATCCTAAAAATATTCATTCTTTTTATGCAAAATAAAAAACATAAATCATTCAACAACAGGCACACTAATGGTGGAATTTTAGAATGAAATGAATAAAAAGTAAGGATGAAGGTGAAAATAAAACTTCGGATAGTTGAAAGGATCTTCCGGCCTGAAGTTGCATCCACTGCCAACATAGCCTTTTCATCATTCAAGGTTGGTTCACGGGTCGGAGGAAGGAAGAATCAAGGATCAATCGTCCGGGAATGACATCAAAAGATAACAAATAATATAATTAAATTTAAATAAAGACTAATATATACATATATATATTGACTAAAAAAGTGCATTCATAAGCTAACCACCATTTTATAGTAAATTGGTTTAAAAATTTAATTTAATTGGACTAAAATAAGAATAAACCATTTTATAATAAATTGGTCTAAAAATTTTATCTCCTCATTCCATTATTGGAACCACAAAAAATTTATAAGTAAAATTTGTTAAAAAAAGCTTTTGAAACATATCATCATCACTACCAATAAGTAGCAGACGCATGTATTATTGATGGTGGGAGGTGCCCCCATTCAACTTGAAAAAATTTAAGGAGAATTATAATTATGTCTCACATAAGAAAAATAATTGCTGTAAGATTCATTGATAATTGAACTAAACTGTATTGACAATTGATTTTATTGTCAATGCAATTTAGATCAGTTATCAATGGATCTTATAGTAATTAATTTTTTTATATGAGACTTTAATGTAATTCTCTCAAAAATTTATAAGAAAGAGGTGAGATTTTTAAAAAATTGTCCATATATTACCTCAATAGTTGTGAACACACTGGACTCAAATTAAAATATATTTGAATTCAAAAAAAAATTTGGGTCATTTATATTTTTCTTAAACTTAATAGATTTTAAATTTTGAATATATTATATTTAAATTTAGATTGTCTATACATAAGTATCATTTTAATTTTCCTTTTAGAATATTATTTTATAAAACTAGATATTTATTATTTTATATATAGAATACATTATATTTAAATTTAGATTGTCTATACATAAATATCATTTTAATTTTCCTTTTAGAATATTATTTTATAAAACTAGATATTTATTTTCTATATATAGAATTATTTTTTTATTATTTTTACATTTTATATAATTATGCCTCTACTGTCTTTGGGTCTTGTGCTTGCCACTGCTTCCCATGATATGTCACTCTTATACTTTCATTTGCAACTCTTAAAATGCACATTTGCAAGTAATGTTTATTAATTTGTAAAGAAAAATAATTTTCAAACAATGGTATTTGACAAGTTCCTATTTACAAATTAACAAATCTCATTTACAAATTTTTTTATTAAGATTGCAAATCATGGAATGAAAATAGAAAATTTTTAGACCAATTTATTATAACACCTTCAATTCTTGCTTGAGATTTTCAAATTTTTTATTCTTACTTAAATTTAATTAAATTTTTTATCCTTTAATGTCGTTTCCCTATCATTTAAATTATCATAACTTTTTCTTTCTTTGGACTATTCTCCATCCAAAAATATTAAAATTGGAATGTTGGAATGTATTTCAAAATATAGAGGAAGAAATTTTTTTAAAGCCATTTAATAAGCCTTCATTATTTTCCCATTAAATGTTATTTTTTTTCCAAACAAGAGATGTTCTACTTATAAATATTACATATTATTCTACTCCTGTAATGCGATTTATATTAAACATTAAAAAATATAAAAAATTACTCAATTATAAATGGAAAAAAGTGTACATAATTTTTCAATATATAAATTTTAATTAAGGAGGAACTTGTATTTAATAAAATAACCATTATGTTATATTAAAATCAAGGTTATAATTGTAAGAACTAGTTTACATTATTAAAACAAATCAAAAAGTCATTATTTAAAGGAAGAATTACATTGAAGTGCCACATAAGGAAATTAATTATTGTAAAATCTATTAACAACTGAACTAAAGTTATCAATAGATCTTACAGTAATTAATTTCTTTGTGTGGAACTTGATTGTAATTTTTCTTATTTAAATGGCTAGTGTGTGTGTGTGTGTTTTGGGGGGGGGTGTCTAGGCTAATACTAAAATGGTTCTAACTCATGTTTAAAATGAAACATAAGTATCAATTACATAAATTAGTTCAGTAATAAATTTTAATAAATTTTTCAGCATTATGAGCCATCTGCCATGGCCAGGGATCAGTCTGTCATAGTCAGATGCTCTCTGTATCATGCGTTGTGGTACATTATACAAAATTTGACAACATTGTGCTATCATGTAATAGATTTGGGACCAATTTATTGTGCGTTCCCAAATCTTCTTTCGACGTCCGATGATCCTAAAAAGCTTATTTATTGAAGTAACTAATATCATCTAGAAAATTCTTTGGAGATGGCTTGTAATTGAAAAGACTAAATCCTTCATGTGGCTTTTTCACACTTATGAGCTGAGAAGGAAGCGAGGCCTGGAGACAAATGGCAGCTTTCACTACGACTATGAGGACTTGGAAGACTTCATGAACCTCATCCGAGACTGTCCAGCAACTTTGGAGCCATGGAAAGTAGTCGTAAAAGAAGAATATTGGCACACTTGCATTACTCCAAAGGAGTTGTGATTGGGCAATAAAATGGAACCGAAAACACGAAGCTGGTCAAATTACACGAACAAGGATAATTGGGCTCTTTTTGTTTTTTGAGATATATTTGCTGGAATATTTGGGTTGCTAGATGCAGAAGGGTGTTTGGATCTTATTGAAACTTGCACTGCTAAGTCGAGTTTCTTCAGAACTTGTTTGAGCAGAGATCTACATAATTTAGCTCCTCAGTTATCCTGTGAATGTAAGAACAATGGGGGTGCCATAAGAGCTATGTAAAACTTGAAGTTGATTGGTTCACTTATGCGCCATAGCCTACATTTCCTTAACAAATGCATACGCTTCCTCCTGCGTGTTTTCAAGTCAGACGGTCAAAAATTTCTATTTAAAACTTTCCTGAAAAGCAAGCACCGGAATCAAATGCAGTCCATTAACATAATTTTCTAATATTTTGGTAATTAATTGAATATTTACTTTTTGTTCCAAACTACAAGCAAGTAAACTGGCATTATTTTTTTTTTTTTATAAAAATGCAAACATATTGTGAGAATAATATTTGATTGTGATTACAGCCAGTGAATTTTAATTTAATAGGTAAGAAAGTAACTCATATTTCACATAGTGCGGTGCTGAACAAATTAGTCACGAAATTCAGCTCACTTAATTTTTTTTACATAAAAAATAATTAATTGTTATACAGGAGATATAATTTAGAATGTTAAATTAGAAAAGGGTAAACATTACATGACTTGAATTTTTTATGGTTAAATTTTATAGATGATGACAGTGTGTTTTTTATGGAGTTATTGTGATCATCAACAAAACTCAATGACCTTTACTTCTTTTACTTTTAATCATTAATCAGACTTCATTTAAATGTTATGTTGATCACAACATAAAACTTGAATATATAACCGCTTAATTAATCATTAGACAACCTATTTTCAAAAATAAAATATACAATTACTGAAATGCATACATATACACTCTTCCAGTCATATTTATAGGACAAAGAAAAAAAAATTAATTTTAATCCTATTTATATGACACTTTACTATTTTTTATATTTATCTTTACTTTTTTACCTTTATTAAATGTTAGAAAAAATATTAAAAATAATTTTTTATTCTTACCCAAGGTAGAGATGAAAATCTATTAAATTTTAAAATAAAGTTAATGAAGTTTAATATTTTTATTGATTTTGAAAAAAACATAATAAAATTGACCTATAAATAATATCATGGAGTACACAAAAAATTATAGATATAATCATCGTGTGTGAATTTTTTTTTTTTAAATTAGCATTCTGCAATGGTTTCTCCCACTCACGCTCACATTTATATATTTCCCTTTAAAAGTGGGTCTCATCACTAAATTCTTTTTTCGTATTGGCTCATTACTAAATTCTTACCAAGGTAAACAACCTCATGAATGAGAACATATACAATTCGGATCCCTCGTAAGCATAAAAGTGAACGCATATATGATGCATTCAACGAAAAATATAGATAAATGAACATAATTAGAATATAATATGTTTATAGTAGTAGGCCCCTATACAATTGTTTTTTTATTACTCTTTCTTTCTTTATTTGTACGAATATAAAAAGAATTAAATTTAATACATACATATATATAAAAAGGATTGAAGAATAATTTTAACCTTAAACTTTAGGTTTTAGAATGTTTGGAATACTAAAATTATTTTTAGCATAAAGTTCCCCTTCGACATTTAAAGATGGTTTAATGTCTTTTTTCATAAACAAAAGTTAACTTTAACATTTAGTTTTAAAAGATTATAAAAAGTGACTTTAAAAATTACAAAAAAAAAATGACCTAGACAATTATAAATAAGTATTGCACAAAACAATTATAATTTTTAGACAATTTTCTATAATTTTTGACATCTTTTTTTGTAATTTTCTTATCAACTAATAATCAAAGTTAATATTTGTTAATTATAGGAGTAGCATTGCACTATTTTCAATTGTTGAATGGCAACATAATATCAAAAATAAGTTTAAGATATCAAATGTTTCTACGACACTAGTTTAAGGAAATGTTGCCAATTAAACCTATATTCAATTGCCTTATTTGAAGGTGGATGGTTTTTTTTAGATCAACTTCTGTTAATCATATTTAGATCAACATATAAGCCTCCTTTTTAGGTTTCAGTTGAAAAATAAAATGTCACACTCTCTCTTGTTGATATAAAAAGAAATAGACACATGAATCAAGAAAGACCTTCGTCATGACACAGTCAAAAACCAATAAAAGAAAGAGCTTGAATTTATTGTTTTGGTAAAGAAGCAAATTATATTTTTATTTATAAAAGTTTTGTAAGTTCATAGTTGAATAGTCCCCTGACAATAACTGCATCTAAATTTTATTTGGTTTCCTTAAGTGGAGTCAAATTTGATGGCTAACGCAACAAAGAAAGCTCAGACACCATATATATAGCTCCATTGCTCTCAGAAATCTCAAATTCTATTTCTTGTTCGTTACTTTGATAATTAATTAATGGAAGGTAGAAGAGTGTCACTGTACAACTGTCTTCCTAGATATGCACAAGGCAGTGACATTTTAGTGGTTCACAATGACACTTCGTCTCTTCGCTATCTCTCTTCACTGCTTCGCCAATGCTCTTTCACAGGTTCGTTTGACACTAATTGATAAGGTTGATCTCGGTTTTCAATGATATAATTCTTATAGAATACAACATTGAGTGAGAATTTAGAGATTGAAAAGTAAGGATTAGAGAGAGGGAAGAAATAAAGAATTGTCAGTCAAAATGATTGGGTCATAATAAGTTCAAATTAGGATCATTAAATTAAATGGTTGTATTCTTTATATCTACTGCCATCTCTAATCTACAGTGGCACATCTCAACAAACCTGTCACTGATGCATCCATGATAGCATCTACACTAAAATACCTTTGCTAGATTAATGTAGATATATGTAACAAGTAACCATAATTTGTTTTGTTATGTAGTTACTGCTACAAATCAAGCATCAGCAGCTATTGACATGGTTTTCCAACAAGAAGGAAGGTTCAAACTTGTGATGGCCAAAGCTAAAATGCCTGACATGAGCACCATTTATTTCCTCAAAACTCTGCTTCTGAAGCATATCACTGTCATTTGTAAGTTCATTTGATTGTCTCAAAGAATACTAATCACCCACATGTAATTTTGTTTCTTTCAATCACTACTTCAATTCAAAAGCTTATTCTTTTATGCTGTTAAGACAATGGGGAAACCAGTAAAGATCAAACTTTAGATTACTTGGTCAAAGTTAATTTTTATACCATAGCAAGAAACTTGAACCCAATAGCTTAAGCTTTTAAGCAAAAGCTCATAAAAAGTTCATTTGATTGTCTCAAAGAATGCTAAGCAGCCACACATAATGTTATTTCTTCCAATGATTATTTCAATTCAAAAGCTCATTCTTTTATGCTGTTAAGAAAATGGGGAAAGCAGTAAAGATGAAACTTTAGATTACTTGGTCAAAGTTAATTTCGATACCATGGCAAGAAGGTTGAACCCCATAGCTTAAGCTTTTAAGAAAAATCTCATAAAAGAAGCTTTATTATGATCTTAACGCTTTCCTTCTTGATGATGTTCAGTTATTTCCTCTGGACAAGATGATGGTGGAGCAAAGGAAGCTTTTGATAAAGGATTATGTTATCTCCTACGGGAACCAATCCAAACAGAGGATCTCATATCTGTGTGGCAACAAGTCTATAACACTAATAACAGCGTAGCACAAGAGATTCACACTGCAAAATCTAAACAAAAGGTATATTTCACCAAAGAGTTTCAGCGTATTATGATTAGATATGCATGCATCTTATTGGAGTATGAAACTGAATTTGACTTTCTCAGTATTCACATTCTAGACATGAGATTCTCAATAGATGTTTGGAAATCAGTTTCGACAACTCTCTTATCAGAGAAACTGGATCCTTGAAATATGACATTGTGTATGAAACAGAAGGGCAGATATAAGTTCTTCTGGTCAAGGAAATCATAGGAAACTACCACATATTTAGCATTGACAGACAAAATATTGCCAGGCGTATTATGAAACAAGTGAAATGCAAGACAGAAATCATGATGATATCAGAGTCAAGAAAAAAGGGAAGAGAGCACTTAATTCACACCAGGTGAAATTAGGCAACAATAATCATGCTGCAGAGGAGGAAGAGGAAGCAAGAGAACATAACAACAATCAATTCCCTCAGAAAAAGCCACGCATTTCTTGGACTTCGGATCTGCATCATAAGTTTGTACAGGCCATAAGTGTTCTGTGGGAGAAGGAGAACAGTACTATTACTTCTAAATTCATTTCCTTTGTCCATTTTTCAGTATTATTGTGATCATTTATGAACGACCTGAATGTTGGTGTTTGGTTTTAATTTGCTTTCAGATATTCGTCCAAAATTGATCCAGGAGATGATGAATGTTCCTTACCTGACATGTCGCCATATTGCTAGCCATCTACAGGTACTTTTCCATCACTTGAGTGAGTCTTTCTCAAACTTTGCACATATTAGGGTTTGAAGATGCTGATACCAGGTGGTTCTTAATACATTGATCCTTAAATCTCTCTGCTTCCTGATATGAAGTATTAATAATCTCCTATTTATTAAGCTTCTTTGATTCTCTTTATAAACCTAGTATATAATCACTAGTGCTTTCTCAATCAATCTGCTGTTAATTTTTTTTTTGTCCAATATTCTTCTTGTTGCTTTGCTTCCATTTTTGAATATAAATTCCTTTACTGCTTTGTTCTTGTTGTCTTATGTCTATACAGAAATTCAAATCTCAAGTAAGGGGTCTTCAGGATAAGTGTAATAATTATTCACCTCCTGTGAGTAAGTTATCAAACTTCAGGAATGGAACCGAGTCATCCTCCGCATTTCATAGCCAGTATTACCCAGGTGAGTTGGTGGCATTTGCAGGATTCAGACTAGGCATAAAGACAAAATACTGAAATTGAACAGGAAAGCAGAAAAACAAACATTTCCAAGGGAAAAAAACAGCTGAATGTGACCATAGTGTTAGCTTCTCTCTGCATTTTCTGTGCAGGCAGTGCATTTCTCATATGTACATCGTGTAATCATCTGAATTTTCTCAGGTCACCCACATTAGCTGCTTTCCGAAATGAGAACCAAAATCAAAACCAGCTTCTAGTGAACTTTTCTGAAACTGAAGGGCTGGAAAATTTCCAGGAGCAGGAAAACGCAGCCTGTGCAAACTTTCATTCCAACATCCATCAGAATTGGTCAATTATGGAAACCAAGATCTAGAAGCCGTGGTGAGAGGAGCTGTGCCGGCTGCTTTAATGAATAAAAATCAATATGATTGCTTTGCAAATGGATCCAATGGAGATTAAAGCGCCCAAACTTCTGAGATACAAAAGAGTCCCATCTTTGGAAACAGTTCGATTCCTCAAAAGTCTGATAGCAGCAAACCGAGCTGTGCCAAGCCATCTGCTATGTGGGAGAACTTGAACCAGGTGCTTCAATGAATCAAAGCCAACCCTGACAGAAGATAACTATATATGAAACGGAATTGGATGCTCCATCTCCATAACTCACTCTCCCACCCAAGCTATAATAAATCTCTGTAACCTCCATTTACCCCTAATTAGTCCTTTTAATACCAATAACCTCCTCCATGATAATGCCATTAATCTCATTAAGCTATTGTAACCTTTTTTATTAGTTTTAAATGCTCTGTCTTGGAGATGACATTTATGAACTACTATGAATTGGGCTATGGTCATTCTCTTCTTTTTCAGAATCAAGGAATAATATATTTTTTTTTTTTAATCAAAGTGAGAGAGTGTGCTCTCTTCCCCTGGCTCCTGAGCCAACACACACACACACGCACACAAAGTCTTTTGAAGGCAAGGCCATCTGCGGTGTTGAAAGGATATGAATTAACCAATCAAAATAAAACCCTGAAAGAACAAGAGTACATGACAGTATCCTGAGATTTCTTGGAGAAAGATATGATTGTTCTGGTAAGGGATCATATCCCCAAAACTTTGAGATGCTAATAAGAAATTCAGTCCTTGGTAACAATTTTGGTTTGCAGAAGTCTGATAACTACAACCCTAGTTGTGTGAGTTTTGAAATCCAAGACTGATGCTTTGAAGAATCAAAATCAAACTGCAACAGAATATAATAATATCTCTAGATTTCTAGAAAAAGATTGCAATACTGCCCACTCCAATATACTAAGGAATTCTGTCTCTGGAAACAGCTTTAGTTCACTGCTGTCTGATTACTGCAACATTATGTCATAAGCATGAGTCAAAAGGAAGAGCCCATCCAAAAGACTGGTCTGTTGGGTGGGAGAATCCCTCACACTTATAAATCCCATTCTACTTGTAAGGTTCCTCGATGTAGAATACTTTATAATGCCACCTGTTAAGAGCTGACGTCCCCGGCGACTTCACTCTATTGTCATGAACACAAGTCCAAAGAAAAAAAAATCATCTTAAAAGACTACCTTGTTGGGTGGGAAAACTTTTCACTTATAAAACCCCACTTCGTTTGTAAGGCTTCCCGATGTGTTCCATTATAATGCCACTTTATTGAGAGCTAAATCCCCCAGTAGCTCTACTCCATGGCACTTCACTGGTGGTCTTCTGTAGGTTAGAACCCTCCGTAGGTAGCCTTTTTGTGACATCGGTCTCTCAATAGAAGTATCATTGTCATGAGTACAAGTTCAAAGGGAGAACCTATCCTAAAAGACTAGCTTGTTAAGTAGAATAATCCTTCACACTTATAAACTCCACCCTATTTGTGAGCTCCTTGATGTGAGATTCATTGCAATAATGTCATGAGCACAAGTCTAAAAAAAGAATCTATTCCAAAAGACCAGTCTATTGGATAGGAGAACCCTTCACATTTATAAATCTCATTCTACTTGTGAGGCTCCCACTTTGCAATGTGCCACCCTGTTTGAAAATCGATGTCCCTAGCTTCGGGTGCCTCCTGCTGATCAAAACCTTTTATGGGTAGCCCTTTCCATGGCATTGGCCTTTCTATAAAAGCACCAATATCATGAGCACAAGTCCAAAGAAAAAACCCATCCCAAAAGACTAGCCTGTTGAGTGGGAGAGTTTTTCATACTTATAAACTCCATTCCACTTGTGATGCTCCTTGATATAGGACCGATTACACATTAATAGTGTAAGATCAATGAAAGCCAAAGTCGTGTGCTGTAGTGGGGGAGGAACTCTGCCAGATGCCTTATTGGATCTGGACAAAATCCTAGCAGAACATAACAATGCCTTAAGAATTCTTGGGGATGATTCTGAGGCACATGGCTGTTTTGGAAATGAACCCAGCCCAGATCAGATGACATTGCGATGCCGAAGATTGCTATATTTGGCAATATTTGAAGTCCTTAAAAACTTAGTACGGCAACACTGCTTGTGGAAGATTTTTGAAAGCCAAACCATGTTCATTTGCTCTTATATTATTACTTGACGCCTCTAATCATCATCATCACTATCATATAAAAACTATAGATTAAGGTTTTCTTTTCTTTTTTTTATCCCCCTCAGTAACAGATAAGTAAGCATTCAAGGTCTTTATAGTTTATACCAACTTGGTTGAAGAAACTAGCTTGATACATTGCGCAATGATCAAAAGTCAAAACCACACTTCACTTATATGTCTGTCTTGTGATGTGGAAGCATGTATTTATGTATACATTTTGCCTCTGCAATTGACACGAAAGCTCATTGATATACCCATATTATTTGAATCTGTATCTTCATAAATATCCCGGCATAGTGTATATGTGGACCAAATGTAAGATACGTATATATCTTCATAAACATACGTATATCTTACGCATAATATCAGCTTGTAAACTTGGAGGATCTCATCTTATCACTAACTGTCTATATAAAGAGTAGAACATGTCATTTATGAGTCATAAACAATGCAAGGGACTGTACAATCAAACAAGAGAGAGATAGAGAGAATGATAAAACTCACATTCACATATCATACGAATTCATTCAGAACTAGGCAAGGAGAGATACATCAAAGATAACATTAATTAGGTTCCACTTTGCTGTAATTGCTTTATTGGGTGTAGACGGAGTCGGCTTTCCTCTGCTGAGGGAAGCCTCCAACGCCTCTCCGCTGAGGTAGATGCAAATTTGGACCTCCAATTTAATATTTTTAAAATAAAAATTATAAAAAAATTAATAAATAAGCTCATCAACCTGACAGTCCATATTTAATATGAATGATCTAAATTTAATATTAAAAATTTAAATGACTTTTCAGATATATTTCAGACAATGCAGATATATTCTGAATAGAGCAATAAACTTATTAAAAATTTTAATATTAAATTTGGGATCATTTATTAAATCTGGACTATCAAATTGATAAGCTTATTTGTTAAAATTTTTTATAATATTTATATATTTTTTAATTTTAAAAATAAAAAATAAAAATATTAAATCTGAATCGTTTAAATTCACATTTACCTCTGCTCTGAAGCAGAGGAGGCTTCCCTCCAACTCTGGTGTAGACACGTGGCATTTCAGACACCAATCTTATGTTGTTGTGGTTACATTAAAGTGGAATCCAGTTACCGTAGTTGTTGGAGAGAGGAAAAGAAAAGATTATATAGGAGATCAGGATCCGACCAAGGAATGAAGCAAGTGAAACAGGATGTGGATGACATTAAAAGAAGATTGAAGCTTAACGTTTTGGCGAATATAAGTGATTGAAGTTTTTGTTTTTGGCCAAAGTGATGAAAGGTTTGCTCATTTCAGTTTTGCAAGTTACTTTTGTGTGATAAAGTATCCCATTCATTAGCTTTAATAAGCGTTTTTTTAGTATTTGGTAAAAGTTGGTTTGTTAAAAATCCATTTTCTAAAAGTTAATTTGTCCAAACCTCATTTACGTTTTGATATATTTTTCAAAAATGAATTTGATAAATTAAAAATTAATATAAAAATAATTTAAAATTAACTCAATTCACACTTTAAAAGTTAAAAGCTGTCTAAGGTCTATTTGTCAAATAAATTATGTCATTTGATAATCCAACTTTTCACATTTAGAAAGTCACTTTGTATTTTCAGGATGTCCAAAGTTGTGTGAGTAGTATTGACAAATTAAATTAACTTTGTTGAACGAACATTTAAATAGATCAAAAGTAGATTTAGCCATTGTTGATATACGGAGCTTTTGATATATATATTATATATATATATATATGACTCATGCCCCTACCTTTCAAGACTTAAACAAATTCACAATGAATGATACTTGGCCACACCTTTCGCGTAACCACAAAAAAATATTTTAATATGACCCAATCATCCATATATAAATTAATATTTTATTTTTTATTTTAATAGTTAACCCAAATTTATAATAACAAATAGTATTTATTAATATTAATTATTAGCTATGAACCATCCGTTTTTAAATTATGCTAAATACACAAATTTTATCTAATTGTTTTTAAAAAAATAAAGAAATTCAATTTTTATAATTATAAAGTTCCTTTTAAATTGAGTAAATATTCAATTTATGTTAATTAAAATTTTTTTTATAACATATATATTTTTCTAACATTTTTACAACAAACTACAAATCATAAAAATTAA
>NW_026555920.1:0-46259 GCF_029017545.1 Prosopis cineraria | reverse complement strand
TTATTTTTATATTTATTTTTTAATTATATTCTTACTTCATTTATTACTTTTTTAAAAAAAATTATATATTAGAATTGTAATTCTTATTATCAAGACTCTTATATAAATATATAATAAAAATATAAATGAAGGGATGTGAATGTTTAAAAATTTAAAATTTTAACTAACATGATTCATAAACTTTAAATTAATTAGTCAACTATATATGACTTATTTTGTCATTTTAGTGAGAGTATTAATCATGGCTAACAACTCCACCACCGAAATCTGGTCCCATCAAAGCCCTTGGGACGTATCAGTCAACTGATAGGGGGACTGATAAGAAAGATGGCAAGAAGTGGCCAATGGTGGTCAATGGTAGTGAATGACAACATGGCATGGGGCAATGAAGGCGCAATGGCCAATAATGATTAATACATTAAATTAGTGCGAAACTAATAATAAAATTCTTTAAATTATATAAATAATAATTTAATTTTTTAAAATGTTATAATTTTACTAAAAATTTTAAAAATTTTGTTTTCATTAATAAATTTATATTAATAACCAAATTGCCCTTAATAAAAATAAAATAATCATAAACTTTGTTTAAATAATCATAATTTTTATTTTTATATTTGCAATAATGCAACCAAAAATCACAAATTGAAATGTGAAATTCCTGATATTGTTACAAGTGTTGAAAATAATAAGTAATGATAATAAGTTTTATGGAAAAAACACAACTTTTTTTCTTACATTAGCAATAATGTAATAGCAAATCACAATTTCGTATGGCAAGTCCCTGATATTACTATAAGTGTTGAAAACAACAAGTAATGATCATAAGTTTTGTCTAAATAATTACAACTTTGTTTTTTATATTCACAATAATACAATAGCAAATTACAAATTTGCTGTCAGGTTCCTGATATTGCTACAAGAAATTTATATAAATTCATTAATGATAAAAAAGCTTTTAGGAATTTTAATTAAATTATAACATTTTGAGAGATTAAATTATTATTTATATAATTCAGAAGAATTTTATTGTCATTTTTTCAAATGTATTTTGAAATGAATATAATCAAACATATATTTTTCTCTTATTTTATTTTAAAAACAAACTTTTAAAAATTAATTTATAAAATAATTTTTAAAATTTAAAAACAGTAACAACAAGCCTTAATACTTTTAATGGTTAGTTGGATCCCCCCCCCCCCCCCCCCCCCGATACGTCCAAGAGCTTTGAAACTTTGACCATTACCAATACCTATCTTACTTTTATCACATTTGAGCTAACCTAAAGCACTACGGTTTTGGGTGAATGACAGCATAAACGCAAAAGTTCAAAATAATGACATTTAAATTCCAACAAAATTCTCTGAAAAACACTCCCCTAATTTTATTTATAAGTCAGGGAGAGTATTTATTTTGATCATATTTATAAAACACCTTAATAATTATTATATTTATTTTTACCATTTTACTTCTATTAAATATATGAGAAGCTCATTAAATACTAGATTATTTCATTTTAAAGTAAGTATATTTAATAGAGAGAAAGTTAAAAACTTATTAATTTTTTAGACAAAGTTAATAAAGTTTAAAGTTTTCATTGGTTTGATGAAAATATGAAAGTGACTTATAAATAAGATTTGAGGAAGTAAATTACAAATATCAATTTAGAAAATATAAATATAAATCGAATTACAATTTGAGAGTTATATTTAAAATTTAAATATCTTATTTAAAATTAAACTTTTAAATTTATAATTATTTATATCGATATTTGTGTGTTAGGTTTTTAAAAAAAATTATCTGAACTTAACTATAATTAATCTAGTCTCTTATAATTTGCCCCTCTCTTTCTCTTTCCACCTTTGTGTATGCAAAAGCACCTATACTTTCAAAAGAATATTGCAAAAGGTTTAAACAAGCTAGCCTACTCCAAATGATTATGCATAATTATATAAAGTGATTGTTAATTGATTTATATTTATTAAAAACATTGGTTAAAAATCTTAACTTTCTAAAAATTTTCATATCTTTTCAATCATACCATTAAATGTAATAAATATGATATTTAACTTATTCAAAACAATATCATTAATTACTTAATAAAATAAGGGTGTAATTAAAAAAATATAACTAACATTTGATATTCTATATTTTGGGTTAAGTAAACCTTATAAAAAATGAATTATCTTGTAATGGGATGGCAGCTGGGAGTGTATGTGTATGGTGGATATATAACCCAGCAAACCAGTAGACAGAGAAACTGGTGAAGACTCTGCAAGTTTTGAGTAAGAGAGAAATAGAGAAGGCTATGGATTTGGGTAGTGATGTAGAGAAGAAGATTAAGTTTGACCCTAAAATGGAAACGCCACAAGAATATGCTTTATACTGCAACTGGGTTTCCTTCAAGATCTTCTTCCATAAAGACCCCAAAGCCCTCATCCAGACCTTCGATCTCGCCGGAAATACTGCCATCCACGTCTCCACCCGGTCCGACGACCCCGACCTCATCCGACAACTCCTCGACATGCTTCCTGACGACGGGGATCGCCGGCAAGCGCTGAGGATGGGGAATGCTCACAACAACACGCTTCTTCATCAGGTCATTTTCTGCAACAATCTAAAGATGGTCGAAACCGTGCTCAACTCCGAGATGGACAAGAAGCTAAAGAAGACTAATGATGATGAAGATGATCTATTGGAGCTGCTGAACGACCTCGGTGAAACGCCGCTGTATAGGGCCGCCAAGTGCGGACGGCTGAGGATGTTGAAGCACATGGCCGGATTAGTGGATGATATGAAGAAGCATTTTCACAGGCGACAGCCAAAACTAGACATCACTTCCATTCTTCACATCGCTATAATTGGCCAACATTTTGGTATGTGTGTGTCAGTGTGTGTATGAGCTTTTGTTTATGCTCCCTGTAGGATCTTAGGTAAGACAACATAAAAGTTAGGTCGATTACTAAAAAAATAAAATAAAATGTAATTGATTAAAAAAATAAAAGTAAAAATAAGATGATAAAAAAAAATAGTGAATTACGCTCATAAAAAAAGGGGGCAATTTAGTTCATGGTGTTGAGAATCATGATTCATAAAATTTTTAGAGAGTGATGATTCTCACGTTTATAATTTATATTAATGAGTTTTATCATGCTTACCATAAGGGAAATGATGATTTAGTTCATTTTTATATTATTTTTTTAATATATTTCATTCCATTCCTTTCTACTAACCAAACATGAAGTTATATTTTGGAGAATAGCTTACCATACTCAAATCTGAGGTGTATTTTTTAAAAAAATTCATGAAAAAATAAATTAAAAAATAAATGAGGGCTGAGATTTTTTTAACCCATATGAAAATGAGTTGAACCCCACCTAACACACATTTCTTGAACCCATATAACCTAGATTGGCTCATATTTCTAATTCTCCTCGTCTGTAGTATAATGCTACAGTTATCTCTAACATTCAACCTTTTAATTATATTTTCCCTTTCTTTTAACATCAGATTCTACTAAAACGAGAGATATTCTGATATTTCAAGGTGAAAACTGCATGTTTTTAGGATATTTTCTTTAAAAAATTATAAAAATAAAAAGCTGCACCAGTTGATCATGGTGAAAATATCAGAAGTGTCTAATTTTGTGTAAGATCTAATGATGAGTGAGGGTGCAGATGTGGCAGTTTGGCTGTCGAAAAAGGAAGGGATAGAGAAAGTAGCGTTCGAGAACGATGGGAACAAATTGACGTGTCTTCAATTGCTTTCCAGAATGCCTTCTGTTTTCCAGAGCTATAATTCCCAGTCTGGTTTCATCCACAACCTCATTTATGCTTGTACGTATATATATTCTTTAGATTCTTTTAATTTTGTAGTTATTTTATTAATATGTAATTTGGATGTACAGTTCTTCCAGACAAAGGTTATGATGATGAAGATGAAGATAATGGATTTATGAGAGGGAAGGGAGATTTAGAAACTGGAAAAAACAAGCTCAAGAAACAAATCTCATTACGTTCTGGTACGTACATATACCTCGCTACTCATCAACAACTTCTTCATATTGAATGCTATTATATATTGCAGTTTTCTCAAGGATTTGCTACACTCTCTGGAAAATTATCGCCAAAGGTCAGAATCTTCGCTTCCTCATAAATAATAATATAATGATCATTTATCTTGTTCCTGCTATGTAATTAGTAAATTATTATTTATAAAATCATACCCGAGGTCCTTAAATGTCAAAACAAATTTAAAAAAATACCTTTTTATATAATCTGCCGGTAATACAGTTCACTTATATAAATTTTGAAGCTGAGGTGTAAATTAAATACTAATAAATTTATTTATTATAAGTTTTGGAAGATGAATTTAAAATTATACTAATTAAAAACTCATTCTTCAGATATATGTGATCTCAACTCAAATTATAACCAAGCATGATGTGAAATTTATAATTCAATTTCTAATCACATGATTTTTTTACAATTTACTTACGAGATGATAATCAATTATTATTTAGTATTTACATCTTGTTTCACAAGATTTTAAACGACCAAACAGTATTTGGGCCCCTAAAAAAATCAGCAGCATTGTCAATTGATTAAGGACATTTTCGCCGATCTATATATCAGCATCTTATTTTCTTCCTTGTGGCAAAAAAAACCTATGACTCGTGTCATTACTCATTAATAACTTCCAAACGAGGAGCCTAATTGTCATTTCTCCTCAATTCTTAGTGGGGGAAAAGAAGAAGATCAAGGCCTCAAGTGAATTAAGGTTGAAGGACTTGGTCCTTGTTTGTTAAATAACATACTTTTGAAAATATATTTACAGAATGGGATATTGTGAAAGAAATCTGGGAGAGGAAGAAGAAACACAGGTTGGCAGAGTTACTAGCGGACTTCTTAGTAAGCCAGGACAACTCATGGATGGAAACAAAACATGGAGAACCTCCAACCGAGGTTGTCCTGTCAGTGATTCAACCCTCCAATGTCACCGCCACGAAGAAATTAGCCATGCTCGAAAAGACCCACTCGCTCGAGAAACCCATCCCTTGCAAGGATTACACGCCATTGCTGCTAGCAGCGAGCACAGGTATCGTGGAGATCGTCAAGAGGATCATCGAGCTTCATCCAGACGCCATCTCTCACATTAGCCAACACGACGAGCAGAACGTGCTTCACGTCGCCGTCAAGCATCGTCAGAAATAGATCTATAAGCTGTTCAAGAAATATGGAGCTCTCAGATGGTTGGGTTGTCAGATGGCAAATCAAGGTCAGACTCTATTGCACCAGGTTGCGGGGATGGATTATTATGATGGAGGCAATCAGCTTGGTGTTGTGTTTCAACTTCAGGACGAGCTACGTTGGTTCGAAGTAAGTATATATTGCTAATTATTACTGTTTAGTTGTTGGAAAGAAATATATCAAAATAAAATGGCCGGGTTGATAAAACTTAGAATGAATTAAAATAAAATCATGCATGTATTGAGTGAGAGACTAGAGTCATTCAATGATAGAGAGATGAGAAAATAATGATGAATAGATAGATATCGAGAATGGGAATTGGTCACCTTATTCATATCACATTTGTGGGAAAATGGCTTTCTAAACCATTTCAAAATTTCTTTTGGAACCGGTTTAGATAAGGGCGGTTAAGACAGTTTCTCAAGACCGGTTCTGCAACTGGTTTGGAAAAGATTTTTTTAAACCAGTTTAGAAAGTGCACCATAAAATGTAAAAGAAAAATAAAATGACTTTTACAACTAGTGATGGGGCACAAATTGGTTTAGAAAGTCCCCACTTTCTAAATCGATTAAGGTCCACATTAGTTTAGAATGATAAAAAAATATTTCCACCAAAAATTTTATAAATGTTTCAACACCAATCTCCAGGCTAACCAATCTAAAAAAGAGAAAATAATTAATTAAAAAAATGAAAAAGCTTCTTACAACAGAAAGTACTTTCTAGATAGTTACTCTTACTAGTTATTTACAAATATACTACTCTTCTACTTTCTATACCGTCCACCCAAATATTTTATAAACATGTGTGTGTCCATGTGTGATGATAGAATGTAGCTAGGATGCATTGCACATTTTTGACCCAAAATTATAAGACATTGTCCATGTTGGATTTATAATTTTAATTTTAATTTTTTTACATAATATATTCCCTAGTTTAGATTTGACCATGCTGCTAGACATTTCCTTTCCACTATTATTGAATATTTAAGAATTTTATAGAAACAAAAATTAATGTGTAGTTGCGACAATGACTTCGAGATTCTAAGAATGTAACATAAACCAGAAAGCTAACTTTTGTTTTGCAGTTTTTTAGGCTAACTATCATTGAATATGCATATGCAGCGAGTGAAGAGAATAGTACCTTCTCCTTACCAGTTATATTGCAACGACAATTACTTAACAGTAAGAGAGCTTTTTGATTTAGAGCATTTAGAAATGCTAAAGGAAGCCCAAGAATGGATCAAGGGGACAGCTCAATCCTGCTCCGCCGTGTTAGTCCTTCTCGCCACCATGGTTTTCGCTGCGGCCTACACTGTCCCAGGCGGCACCGACGACAATGGTGTCCCCGTCCTTCTCGACTCTCCACTCTTCCTCTTCTTCACTATCATGGACGTCGTAGGGCTCGCAAGCTCTCTAATCTCAGTGATGATGTTCCTCTCAATCCTTACATCGCCGTTTCAGATGCAAGAGTTCTATAAATCTCTGCCTAGAAAACTCACAATAGGCTTCACGTTATTGTTCATATCGTTGACCACCACGTTGCTGGCTTTCGGGTCAACCATTTTGCTAATGATTAGGATGGAGAACAAGAGATGGAGTTAAAGTTTGATTTGCAGTGCCACGTTCTTCCCTGTGACTCTGTTCGGGTTGACTCAATTTCCAATCATCATGGCCGTCAAGTATAGAATGAAGAGACTAAAGAAGACTATTAAGAAGATGATTCCGAACGATATCATTACCACCATATCCACCAAACCCAAGAAGAAAAGAGTTTATTCAAAATATGTATGAGCATCGATCAAAGGCTCAATTTTGATCTCTAATGCAAGAACATGGTGCTCTAAGGAGAGAGATTGGATGACTGATCAACCTTTGTGTTTTTCTCTGTCTCTACAACATCATACCAACAGTATGGTTCGAAGCATTAATTAGATGTTCAAGTTATTGCATGTTCCTTTAATTTCCATATCCTTGTTTAAGTTGGAGGTGTACTTAAAGTTGCTTTGGGTTTGATTAATTGGTGCAGTTTGTTGCACAAAATCTACTGTATCTATGTATTTTTTTTTTGTATATAACTTGTGCATATATGGTATCATTTCCACGTTGTTTGATGATTATATTTTTCTAATAAAGTGGATTATTTTTGTGTAAATAAATGCCTAAATAATACTCATTCTTGATAATCATATTTCATGTGTTTGTATATTATGTATTGGATACAATTATTTGTTGTGTATTAATACACGAAATCGTTTGTGTATTTGTTTTAATTTCATATTTTATATTGATTGGGAATGAATAAGATGAAAATATTAAGATAGATGTGTGAAAAGATAAATTCCATAATGCTCATATGTGAAAAAAAGTGAACATGGTATCTATTGAGAAGAAAATAATAATCCAAAATCATTTAACATGATTTGGATATTACAAAAAAAGTTGTGAGAAGTTCTTATAAAAAAAGTGAAATAGATAGTTTTGAGTCTGAAAAGAGGGGGTAGAGAAGACAAAAAAAAAAGACGTTTATAAAAATTGTTGAACAATATCTCTTGATTAACAATATTATTTCTAAAGATTTAGTTGCTAATAGAGTATATGTATAAATATCTTGTGCAATTCATGTAATTGACTTCACCTAATAAAATAAGGCTTGTTTTTATTGTATCATTGATTGGGATTAAATGGCGACAAGGGCACGCTGTTACCCTAAGAATAATAGAAACACATCCGGCCATCCTTCCAAATTATCAGAAGATATAATTGGCTTTCTTTAGTGTCTTAATTTAACACAACTTTCATTAAAAAATGAAAAACATTTTTAATCAAATTATACTTGTAATAAATTCAAGTTTTAAAATTTTGATAGTTAAGATGTAGTGTTTTTCTATTATTTTTATCCATTTAATTGAAGTTACTGATATTGTAAATAGTTTCTCCCAACCAATTTTATTGCCATATACATCAAGTTGGATGTACCACGTTCTGAAGGCAACGATGCTAATTAGTTGGATTTTCTTTTTTGCGAGACTAGGGGTGCCCAGCGAATCACTTGACATTTGCATGAATTAATCATAGGAAAAATGGAAAAACAAAAAATATCCCTCAAATATATAAATGACAATTAAATATTATGCAATATGATAATTATTATTTAATTCTTGAAAACTTGTCTGACACTTTGATTTTTAATAAAATGACATATTTTTCTCTAGTAATTATTATGCGTTAGGTGAGAGTTTGTTTTCTCTCCTCGGTGAGAGTAAGGTGAGTTCGTCTTCTCCTTTGTGTGTTGACGATGACACCCACTGTGTCATTGAGAAATTGTTGAGTGTGAAATTTCTCTCCCTCTTGCGAGTGTGTGAGAGCGGCCGGGTGTGTGAGTGTGAGGTCTTCTGTGTGCGTGTATTGCTTGGCTTTTTTTTTTTTTTTTTCCCCGGAAGCATGGAGGAAGGACAGAGTAACAGGAGGAAGAAAAATAGTAGAGTAATAGTTTTAGAGTTGGAGAAAAAGAAAAAAGAATGGCCTAGAGGATCTCTGGTTGGCAGACTGGAGACCGATAAGAACCTGAATAAAAAGTTGGTTATTTCAATGATTAAGAAAGGGTGGGGCGTTGATGAGGAGGTTGAAGTCCATGATCTACATATTAAGAATGCATTCATTTTTTCAGTTTGAGAAGGAGGTGGATTATAGTACAGTTGTTAGAGGCAGACCTTGGTATATTCAATATGGTTTTTAATGAGGTGGATTTCTCCAAATGCCCATACTGAGTGCAATTTCATGGATTGCCACAAGGAGCTTTTGATCACGGTAATGCTATGCGTCTTGGTGAGGCCGTCGGAGAGGTGATGTTGTTTGAGAATCCCATGGTGCAGGGAAGAATGAAGAGATCTTTTATTAGAATTAGAGTCTTGATTGATATTGCAAAACCCTTGATCATTGTTTCTGGGTACCTCAGCCTAATAGGAAGCCAGTCTGGGTGAATGTTCGATATGAACGCTTGCACAATATGTGTTATCAATGTGGCCAAATTAGACACGATGCAAAGAGCTGTCATGATCGAGGAAGTGATATGGATGAGGATGATAATGAGGAGTAATGGGGTAGTTGGCTTGGTGTTACCCACGTTAGGACTTTAGAAAAAGTCGTGGAAGTTTGCAAGGTGGATTAGGTCGAAGCAAAGGCCTTTCGTGACTCACGATCTCGGAACACCAGAGAACGATGGAATGGTGACTAGAAAAATTCTTGCTCTGACCTTGGCAACAGCAAAGACAGAGGTGATAATGGGGGATTTGTCATGTTTTTTAGATGTGAGAGGACTTATGGACAATGTGGTTATAGACGAAATAATGACAGGATTGAGGAGAATATTGTGGGTGATTCTGGTATTGCCAATAATTATGAGAATCCCGTCAAGATACCCTCTTCTCCTTTGGATGCTAAAAACGTAAAATTTGTAGACAATATCACTGCTGGGCCTAGCACTCTAAAGACCCAATCTTTGACAATTGTTGGTGATAAGAATAGTTGACCATTTGAAGTGGGCTCTAAAATTTATATGGAGTACACTGTGGAGTTTCCCAGTGAAGAGGAAGACAATAGAAAAGCTCTAATTCCTATTATGAGCCTATCCCTTATGTCAAAAGTAATTTTTGGACTTAATAAAATAGTGTTGAAGTGCCCTTTACCTGAAGAAGACAATCCCAAAAATACGAAATGGAGAAAATTATTCCGTGAGACAGAAAATGCAAGCATGACAGATGAAGCTCAGGCTACCTTAGTTTCTCCTCTGATTCGAAAAAATCGTAGGATTATTAAAAAGGAAATTAGAAGTCACAACGGTGAGGATGCTACTCCTCGGCCAAGAGATGTTGTTAATGAAGTTTTCTCAATTGCTGAAGATGTATGTTTCCTGCCTGGATGGTTTGTCTTTAGGAGCTCGAAAAAATATGAGGTTGATGGTGAAGCTTTTAATGCCGATAGTAGGGATGATCCCGCCATTGGTTCATCATGAAAATCTTATCTTGGAACTATCAGGGGTTAGAGGTTCCCCTGGCGGTAAAAAATCTCAAGGATGAATGTAGGAAAAATAACCCCCAAATTATCTTTCTGATAGAGACAAAATTAAAAAAAGAGATATGTTAGTAAGATTAGGAGAAGGTGTGGGTATAATGAAGAATGGGTTGTTAAGCCAAAGGGTAGAAGTAGTAGACTTGCTTTGTGGTGGAGGCATGATCTTGTTATTAATATTCTGTCTTTATCTTTGAACATAATTCATACAAGTATCTCTTCTATCTAATTTGATACCCCCTAGAATGTTTCCTTTATTTATGGTCCCCTGATGAAAAAGAAAGGTGGCAGATATGGGATCTCTTGGTTCGTATGGCTGCTGCGGTTCAGGGGCCTTGGTTCTGTCTAGGCAATTTTAATGATATTATCTCGCACAAAGAAAAAGAAGGAGGAAGGCCTAGAGCGGTCAGGAAAATGCTTAACTTCCAAAAGTATATAACTAATTACTGTTTGATGGGTCTGGAGTATAATGGTTCATGGTTTACTTGGTGTAATGGTAGGCAAGATGATGCCATTGTCAAGGAGAGAATTGATCGTGCATTTAGGAATGTGACCCTGTGTGAAGCCTTTCCTAAGACGCAAGTGTTTAATATTGACCCTATGGGGTTGGATCATCACCTCCTCTTGTTGGATCTATGCTACAGTAGGGGTAAATATGCTAAATCCTTTACATTTAAAGCTTTATGAACTCTTTACCCTGATTTCTTACAGATGGTGCAAAGGAGTTGGGCATACTCATGAGAGCAGGTTGAAAATAATTCTTTAGATATATTTGTTGCTAATCTGAACCACTGTAGGTGACATCTTGTCAAATGGAGTGAACAGACTTTTCTTAATAGTAAGAAACGTATTTTTCAACTTAAAATGCAATTGGCTGCTTGTAAACAAGGAGTTCTTACTGTAGATTCTGTTAAATTGGCCGATGAAATCACCACATAAATTGAGCAGATGATGGATAGGGAAGAATCTTACTGGTGGTAATGGTCTAGGGTCTCGTGGTTACAGGCAGGAGATAAAGACACCACTTTCTTCCATTTATCTACTATTATGAGGCGTCAGAGGAACTAAATTCTAAGAATTCGGGATGACAGTGGCCATTGGCTAAGTACAAACTTGGAGGTTGCCAATTCGTTCTTTGCTTTCTACAATCAGCTGCTTACTGCATCTCCCCTAAGGTAATTTGATGAAGCACTAAGTTTTCTGGATTGGTGTATCAATGATTCTATTAATAAACAACTTATGGTTCTAGTTATAAAGGCTGACGTGCATAATGCGTCTTTAGCTTGAGGGCCACTAAAGCACCGGGTCTTGACGGTTTCTCAAGTAAATTTTATCAATCTACATGGAATGAAGTGGGCAATAGTATTTTCTTGCTTGTGAAGAATTTTTTTGATGGCAACATTAATGTCACTGACATCAATGATACAAATATTACACTCATTCCCAAGACTGATAAACCTGATTACGTCTATCATTTTAGACCTATCAGACTTTGCAACTTTTCCTATAAAGTTATATCCAAAATTCTTGCCAATTGAATAAAACCTGTCCTTAATATATGCATTTCTCCTTGTTAAGGGGCCTTTATCCTGGGGAGGTGCATTCATGACAACATCATTGTAGCGCATGAGGTGTATCACTATTTGAGAAGGAAACGTAACAACAAGAAGTACAAATTTGCTCTTAAGATGGACATGAGTAAGGCCTATGATAAGGTTGAGTGGGATTTTCTCCATCACGTGTTATTAAAACTTGGTTTCTGTATCATGTGGGTGAATATTATTATGAAGTATGTGGAGTCTGTATCTCCAAATTTGTGTCTTTCAGGTTGTAAAGTTGTTGCTATTAAACCTGGGAGGGGATTGAGGCAAGGAAACCCTCTATCACCATAACTCTTTATCCTTGTCTCAGAAGTTCTCTCAAGTATGATCTAGAAATCCCAAGACTATGGTGTGCTCAAGGGCATTAAACTAAGTACTCAATGTCCTATGGTAACGCATAGTTTTTTTGCTGATGATGCCTTGTTCTTTATGAATGCATTGAAGAGTGATTGTAGAAAACTAACTAGAATCCTGAAGGCCTGTTGTGAAGCTTCAGGTCAGATTGCCAATTTGGATAAATCTAATATCTTCTTCTCCAAGAATACTCCACATATTGTACGAGAATCTATTTGTGCTATTTTGGGTATTAATTCTACAGATGATTTGAGGAAGTACTTAGGTATTCCGAGGGTGTGGTGGAAAACCAAATAACAAGCTACTGCATATATTTGTGATCGTGTTGTGTCACGCCCCAAAATAGAGGATGATCGGCACGGGTGTGAACCATTCTCACCTTCCCGTAAGCCTCCAAATGAATATTTATTTCATTTTTTAAGAGAAGAATAAAATTCCATCAAATCATATGAGAACTAAAATAACTTTTTTTTTTAAATTCATAGTCATAAGAAAGTCTCATCGTTTTTGTAGAAATTTTGGCAGAACCTCTCCTATAACTAGGATCTCCCGAAAATTCTACACAAAAATTTTACAAATATCAGTATAAATCAGGAGCGTAGCTCCTTTCAGCCAACAACCAATATACAGACAAAAAATAAAATTCATCAACAACCTATGTGGAGCATTTGCTATTTCTTTCAAATCAAAAAGACATACAGATTATATATTTACATTAAAGCAACAATACCAATAAAAAAAGGTCTACCCACTATAGCTAATTGCCCTTTTTGAGGTTGTTGGTGGGATCAGCGTCAGCTAACAAATTTGAGACCAAAATAATTTTTCAGTGAATAGCATTCCCACAAAAAATTTCTTAAAATTTTAATCAATAATTTCTAATAATAGTGTCAACTAGTTAAAAGCAATTCTATCAAAATTTATAAACATGTAAATCATAACCATATTTATAAAATAAGAGTAAATTAAAAACAATTTATGTTATCATGCTTAAAGAAAACGATCTACTCTCATATAACTCAAAGTGATACAAATTACTAGTTAAAATTAAATAAATTTTGAAAACACATAATACTCAACATTTAAAATTTTGAGAACTCAACAGAACAGATTACAAACGTAGACACTCAGTTCACGAGGGTAAATAACCAAACATGGCTTATGCCACGAAAACAAACGTGGACATACAATCCACGAGGATAAGTAAACAAACACAGCCGTAGCTACGGAATAAACGTGGACACACAGCCCACGAGGGTAAATAACTAAATATGGCTCAGGCCATCAAACGCGGGTACGAAACCCACGAATACCAAACGTGAGAATAAAACTCACAAAACAAACTAGCTAGTGTTTAACCATAGCACATTACAGACTGACGGAACTACCGTTAATAGCAGTGTTCTGTATAGAGTTATCTTAGAAAGCCCATTTCAAACATGCGAGAGAAATAATTATTTGTGAAGTCAAATTTTCATTCTCAAGATCAAACTCGCATGAGTTGCTTCAAATATATGAAACTTGCCAAATCGATACCTCATAGTGAATGTACAAACTTGCACAAATCATGTAACCAAGAAATTTTGAAATTCAATAAGTAAAGGTGCCTTCATCAATACTAGAAAGATATTTCTTGAGAAAATATACAAATCATAATGTAATGATCCTTCATTGTTATCTCAAAATTTTAAAACTGACATAATTCATAAAAATAAAATATTTTAATAAAAGATTTTTAATAAATAATTATAAGGAATGTTATTCACTTACTCATTAGAGCTTTAAATTCTCAAAGATATCCTTGCCTTTAATTCTGGTCAGAGTCTCGTTCTTCCTCACACCCTATAAGGATATAATGAAATAATAATTAATTTTTTTTTCTCTCCTAAACTTCAATCCTCAAATCACGTATATACATATATCATTACCAAGTTCAGATGGCTTTCAAGCTTATTTAACTTAATTTATTCATTTTCTCACTACACAGCACGACAGTGACCAAACCAGAACACGCTGACCTTCTGAAATCTCATGCACCCGCAGCAGCAGCAGATAACTATACTCACAAGCATAGCTAAGTCAATAATAAAAGGATTGAAGCTCCTCACCTCAACCCAAATAAGCTATACAGTGGCAGACAACCAGAGAGAAGGAAAAGAAAATTTGGAATGCCGAGTAGAGGACATGAAGCCAGGTGATCAACCCTCAACCAGCAAGCCCAATTTCACGTGTTTTTCTTCCCATAGACTGACTTAGATTGACACATCAAGAATAAGAAGAACAAGAAGCATTTTAGCTTGTATCCATGAAAACGAGCAGAGAAAAAAAAAAGGCTAAATAGGGAGAAACTCACAATAGTAGCAAACAACACAGCGGCGTCGCTCTAGCGGTGGTGACTGGCATAAACGACTGCAACTCTTGGTTGAGAAAGAAGAAGATAGTGATTCGACAGTAATAGAGCATAAGTTCGGTGCAGTTTCGCAGCTCTCTCTCTCTCGTCCCAGCAGCTACTCGAAGAAACAGAGCAGAAGATGAAGAGGAAAATAGAGACAAGAAGCACGGGTAGATCAACCCAGTGCAGCCCAAGCTCCACTCTGGCCGGCGACCATTAAGAATACGAAGGGGAAGATTAGTCGGTGACCACTGCAGAACGAAGAGCAAGAATCGGTATAAGCTTCCAGATTTCTCTACCTCTTTCTCAAACTCTGTAAAACCGACTTGGATAAGAGAAAGAAGAGAGAAAATATATCTGATAGAGCAAGGGTGTTTTGATAATTTAGAAGAGCTAAACAAAATAAAAATCTCATTTCTTACACCGGAATTCGAACTTGGGACCTTCAATTACTCTAACATGCATGCTTTCCACCCTACCAATACTTCTCTTTACTAAACGTGTTCCTAAATTAATATAACTACTATTACATACCAACTTATAAATATGTACTTATTATTGCTATTATTATTATGGGCTATTACATGTTGCATCCAAAGTAAATGGTTGGAGTTGAAAATTCCTTTCTCATGATGGGAAGGAGGTCTTGATCAAAGCAGTTGTTAACGCTATTCCTACATTTCCAATGCTGTGTTTCAAGTTTTCTATCAAATCATGCGAAGATCTCGATAGTCTCGTATCTAATTTTTGGTGGGATGGAGCTAAAACTAGTAATAAGATTTATTGGTTAGCTTGGCAGAAAATGGTTGAACCCAAAACAGAGGGTGGTATGGTTTTCAAAGACTTTATCAATTATAACTTGGTACTTTTGGCCAAAGCAGCATGGCGCCTTTTACAAACTCCAGATGATTTATGGGTTAAAGTGCTCAAAGGAATTTATTTTCCTAAGAATCACTTTCTTGATGCCAAAAAAGGGTCCAAGGCCTCCTAGTGCTGGTCCAACATTATTAATGGCGGGAATTTTTTTTACAAAAACACTTATGTTGGCATATAGATGATGGAATGATTGCTCAAATTTAGAAAGATAATTGGATCCCTAGCCTTCCTAATATGCGTCTCCATACTGAAGATAGAGAGGTAGCTAAGTCTGAGATGTTGGTGGTGTACCTCATTGAAAATAGGTAATGGAATCTTGCTGCCTTGACCCCCCATACTGATATGGCATCTCTTGCAGCCATCTCACAAATTCCACTTTCATCCATTGCTTCTAGTAACAAGTTGTGCTGGATGGTGGCAAGAAATGGAGTGTATTCTATTAAGCAAGGTTACAACATAGTTGAGGCATCACTCAAGATGACAAATTTTGATCCTAGCCCATCTTTTACTATTACAAATCACAAATGGCATAACTCTGGAAAACTAAAACAATCCCTTGGATTATACATTTCATCTGGAGAGCTCTCTCATGCTATTACTAAGAATGAGGCATTAACATACCGCCATAGATGGCATACAAAAATTTGTCCTATTTGTAAGGATGATGTTGAAACAATTGAGCGTTTGTTCTTTTCTTGTCCTTGGACTAGATATGTGTGGTTTGGGTGTGGGCTATCCCTTAGAATGAACCCTATGGCATGCGCCAATGCTTGCTTATGATCTTAGTAACGCTTTGATTTTGTTTGAAATTGATTGTTTAGTTCTGGCAAACTGTATTCAAAACGGCCACATCACTCTTACAGATTGGGGGTGCATAAGTATCATTGAAGACATCATAACACTAATGGCAACCAACGCTGAGTTCTCTATTTTATTCGCCCCACATGAATGCAATTTTACTGCTGACCTTGTTGCAGCATCCGCTTTCAAGGAGGTGTGTTCGATAGGATGGGTAGTCTCGCCATCACATTCTTTGCCCGTTTTGCTAGCCAAGGATGCCGCTAACTGTGTGGAGTCTTCTAATGTCATTTACTTCTCTGCTGTCTTGGATGGTGGTGGCTGACCTTCACACTTCTTCTGTTATGTGCTTTCCTTGCTGTTGCTTTTCTTGTGCGTTTCTTGTTGGCTGTTTTCCTTGTTTTACTTCAGCCTTTGCGCTGTACTGCTTGTTCTCTTTTGCTGGGTTTCGAATGATAGTATTCTTTTGGCCAAAAATTTTTTTATTGTGCATTGGAAAATGACTATTTAAGTTACTATGACTACTTTGATTGAATTATTGTCTAAAAAGAAATATAAAGTGACCATTTTATTTGTACAAATTTATTTATCAATCAAGTACAATCAAAGTAGTTAGTTTCAAGAAAGAAGTTGTTGTTATTTTCTAGAAGGGGATAATCGTTTTCTAATTCATTTGTAAATCACAAATTTACATAAAAGAAATTGTCATTTTCTATTTTGTTTTAATCAATAGTCCAATTAAAATAGTTATTTCCTTATACATACATATATATATATATATATAATAGTCACTTATCTTTAATATTTGCACCTGATCGATAAATAAATTTATAGAAAAAGTTTTAGTCAAAGTAGTCATTTTTCAATACAGAATAGTCATTGTGAATAAATATGTTATTTTATCAAAAATTAAAATATCAAACAATTAAATAATTATTATCACATATAGGGTACTTAATTGTCATTTACATATTTTGAGGGTATTTCTTTGTCATTTTTCCTTAATCAATACAGCTTTTAAAAGCAAATCAGACATACACTATTACTTAGCACTATACAAATGGACTACAAGTCAGCCTGCGAGCCAACCTACATGGGATGGCATTTTGATGGGTTGGGTTAGGTTAACCGGCCATATAAAATAGGTTAAAAAATCTAACCCAATTCATTGACTAGCGGGCTGGCTAACTTGCATGCTAACTCGCAAAACACAGACAAATATTTAAAAAAAAATCTAAAATTTATATGACATAAACTTATATATATATATATATATTTAAAATTATTCTTTTCGTACTCTAACAAGTGTTAATATCTATAAATATTTACGTACTCTAATAACTCTTTCTTTTTATTTTTTTCCTTTTTTATTTTAATATAAATTAAAATGTGTGCGTTTTGTTTTTTATTTTATTAAAATACAATAAATTTATAAGCTATTCTCAAGTTACTCCCTCACTCACAGACACCTATTCAAGTTAAAGAATAATGATATAAATGTAATTTCTCGATTCTTCACAAAATACTTAATATGCCTCATTCTTATTATTCTAATTATTATTACAATTATTTAGACAATAATTGTTCCTTGAGTCTAAATCTGTACATGTTCTCAGCTAGTTAGCTAAAATTATTTTTATATTATATAAAATATGCTTAATAATTCTTTTTGACCCCTTCATTTATTAACCTTTACTAAGAGTTAGGCAATTAGCTATATTTATACACATATTTCTTGATCTTAATTATTTTTATATTTCACACTTGGGGTTCATGCAAATCTGAAGTCAAGAAATTCAACTGCTAGCTTTAAATTATGTTCACAATAATTAATCAAATAAAATAATCAATTCAACATATACATAGAATTGATCTAATCAAATGGTCCAAAAAAAAAAAAACAAAGTTAGGAAGCTTAATCCATGTCACAACAGTCTCATGCCTTGGTAAATTTTTTTTTTTAAAAGAAGTGGGCTAGCCCACATACTTTCATGATTCGGGTTAACCCGACCCGTTTTCCAAAATGGGCTCATTTTGCCAACCCAATTCATAAAAAATTGCAGGCTAATGGGCTAGCCCATTGGGATGAGCCCATTTGCTTGGCTCTACTACTACTATTGTATTTTCTGCTTACCATTATTTATAAAATCAGATCATACTAGATGGTTGAACTGGTGAATTGGCTGCCTAGCTATATGCTCAATTCCATTTTCTAGTTTGATATCAGCTAACCTAGGTTAACCTAAGATAATCCCACCCAACCCCACATGTCAAGCTAGTTGGGCGGGTAAATTTTTTTTAAAAAATTCTAACCCTTAAATCGAGGTCATTTTGGAGTCTAAAAAAAATTAAAAAAAATAAAAAACATAAGCGCAAAATCCTTAGTCTTATCAAGTGCAATCTTGACCCTCAGAGACCTTCACTTCTTGGCCGACCTCTCGTTTCTAGATCCGTCTTCGGTGTGACGTGCTCATCACCTAGAAAACAAATATGACCCATCCAAATTAATTTGGATGGCTAAATTTGGATCGCGCATATTTTTTCAATTTTAATTTTATATTTATAAAAATAATAATTTATAAATTTTTTTATAAATATATTCATCATCAATCTAAATTTGGGATGCCTGTATGCCTAATCTATGCAGAGTAGGCGCTCTATTCAGCAATACAGGATGCCCTTGCATAACCTCTTGAAGTATTTGTCATACAATCGGTTCTTTTTCCTGAATTTGACTCTTAGCAACTCCTATGTTTGAAACAAAATATTTTTTAATTAGACCGCGAATTACAAATAATTTAATTTAAGTGATTTAATTTAATATTATAATTTTCATAAACTGACTGTTTAGATGTATTTTGAACAATTTAAATTTAATATTAAATTTTTATCTGTAAGGTCTAGATTTAAAATTTTTATTTTTAATTATATTTATTGAAATAAAAAATTAATATTAAATCTGTCTTATCTAGAGTTTATCTAGATAATTAATTTATGAAAATTATAATATTAAATTAAATCACTTAAAGTCTCAAATTAAATCAGCCCTATCCTTATTGATAATGAATATATTTATCAAAAATATTTATAAATTTTTATTTTTAAAA
Source organism: Prosopis cineraria (assembly GCF_029017545.1). Classification (NCBI taxonomy): domain Eukaryota; kingdom Viridiplantae; phylum Streptophyta; class Magnoliopsida; order Fabales; family Fabaceae; genus Prosopis; species Prosopis cineraria. The sequence goes on along the minus strand of NW_026555920.1, from coordinate 26,816 downwards.
AATATAAAATTAAAATTAAAATTAAAACAGGGGGTGATGAGCACCTCGGTGCTCTGAGCACCGAAGACGGAGCCCTCGTTTCTCTCCTTCCTCCCACCTTCTCAACATTCTTGTCTGCAATCTGCTTCACCTTCGGCAGCTTTGACCTCCTCGGCATTTCATGGGCCTCGACACTCCCTACTTTTCAGTACCTTGCTCGGAATTCCTTCTTCACCATTGCAGGTCTTTAGTTTCTGATTGTGTCCTTGAGCAGTGTTCCTCAATTGTCATCGTCGAGGATCGTCGTCTGTTGTCTCCTTGTCATGGCTTCCTTCTCTGCCTTTATTGTGTGGCTTCTTCTCCGCTTTAGTTCTTCGGTTTCTTCTCCTGTCCTCCTCTTTGTAGTTTTCTTGAAGCTAGTGATTTCTAGTGCGATGTAGTGGGAGCAAAAAAGAAGTGAAGAAGAAACTAGAAATCAATCTCTCTCTCTCTCTCTGTCTCTCTCTCGCATTGAAACTTTGAACAGGGAAGCAAAATGAAAGATTGAAAAGTTACAGGGAAGAGGGACAGACAATTCACGAAACCAGTTTCAGTTTTTGGTGCTCGCATAGATAAACAAGAGAGCTAAATCTGTTTAGTTCTGTGGATGATTTAAATCTAATTTTTATAATTAGATTTACAGTTTTCAAATTGATATTTTTTAAATAAAAAATCATTTTTAAAAAGACTGACAGTTAAGAGATTATTTTTATTTAAACTTCTATATTTATTAAAATAAATATTTTAAAAAATAAAAGTAAAAAGATATAAATTTAAACCATCTAAATTAAACCTGAATAATTCAAACACCATAAACTCTCAATGTTCATTTTTGTGAAGAGCATTGAAACTTATTCTGACAATTTACATGGTTAAGTTATTAGATGATAAAAAATTAAGTAAATGTTTAGATTAAAAAATTTATAACTGAGGTTAAAATTCAACTGAAGTTAAAAAAAATTAGTGAATATAACATGATTTATGTCTGAATAACTTTATCAAAACTGAGTTAAATAAATTAAAATTTGTTTAAAAAAATTGATTTAAAAGTCAGTTGAAATATATAATGATAAAAATAAAAATAATTTTTTTGACTAATTAGTAAGTAAAAAAATAGACTTTAAATTACAATTAATAAGTAAAAAATCTTAATATTTGAAGATTTATAATTAAATGAGAAAATTTTAAATATTTAATTATGAAAAACGATAAAAAATAACTATAATGAGTTTAATAAAATATACCTAGATGTGGAAAATTTATTGAAGGAGTTGACATGGTATTATCAAATACTCACATCATAAATATTTACTCAATAAACTTGATAAACTCATTTGGTTATCAATTTTTTTTTGAATTACTAATAATTAGTAAATACAAAATAGTCGAACCAGTAATATAATAATTAAATAAAAATAATATTTAAATAAAAATAGGAAAAAACGGTCCAATTGTTCTAAGTCCTGGGTTTTTAACTGAGTCTTCAAGAACCACCTGATTCAAAGTGAACCAAACCGGATTAATTAGAATAAGCTAAATTGTTGAATCAAATCGTTTTCTTCTTCAAGTGACAGTCCAACCGTCTAAGCTAATCCAAATCTAAAAACATTGCTTCCAAATTCTAATAGAAGAAAATTGATGAACAAAAAAAAAATCAAAATTGAAGGAGAAGAAGGACAACACATTAGATACATGTTCGTTGATGATCATCTAATCAAACTAGTTGTGATCGCACCAACGAGAGGTACATATTAGATGGCCACCAACAAACGCATATCCGTGGTTGCTGCATATAGAAGAAGAAGAAGTTCTTCAACTTTTGTTTCAAATTCAAATGAAAGTGAAAAACCAAAGTTGGGTTTAAATAATAGGCCTTTAATTGTATGAAAAGGGTATATGCTGAGGTTTATTCTCTTGGAAGCACATCGATTCTTCTAAATTCTAGTAGTACTTTGTTTTCACGACTCTTCTTCATTTTAGAATATAAAATAATATAAAATGCAAGGAAGGTTTTGTGGCCTAACTTCGTTGTCACCTTGTCTGTTTGATGATGTTTGGTTTTCATGGACAAACGAAAAAAAAGTCAAATACTTGCGCCACTTGCCACCTTGCTATATGTGCTTTCCAAAGCAATCAGATTCTCTTTAATTTTTTTTTTTTGGCATGAATTTCATGCATCATATTATCCTTGTCTACTAAAAACATACCACATTAAATAATTATAAATATAAATTAATTCTATCATTAATAATGATAGAGAAAAAAGAAAAAATTAAAAAAAATACTTTATTTTAAAAAAATCATTAAAATAATGAAACATTAAGATTTATTTAATTAAACTAGTACAATATAGTATGTTTTTATTAAATAAAGCATGAACAACATGGTGTATTGAATTCATGCAAGAATTTTTCTCTGTTTCAAGTAATAAAAAATTGTTCATTTTAAAAAATTGACTATATTTATATTATTTTCATGAAGCATAATTCTATATTTATATTATTTTCATGAAGCATAATTCAAATTATATAAGTTAACATTTTCTTAATTTTTTTTCTTGTAAAAAGATATACATTTTCTCTACATCAAAGTACTTTTTCTTTCTTTTGGGAAAAAAAGAGCAGTACTTCTTTTTCATATTATATCTACAAGTTTATTTGACTTTAATGATTTGTTAAGGGTTAAAGGCTAATTTTATTTTAAATTATTTTTTTAAGAAGCATATCCTACATTATAAGATGGGTACAAAATGATTCATAACCGAGCAATATCCTAATGCCTGCTGATCTGGTAACTTCCATTCTAAAACAAACATCCGTTTGTTAACTGATTGTTTGGCTGAAAAAAGTTGACCAATAGTAGAATACCACATGTGGTCCGCTCACTCCTCTTTTGGCCCCTTCCGTCTATTCTGTCCCTGGATGTCTCTGCTCACTTTGACGACGCCGGAACCCGATAGTTCGCCGGAATATCAACACCACGAGCAGCTGCATCAGTACATACAAGAGCTGAAGGACCAAATGTCTGGACCCATGCCAAACAACTTCAGATAGAATGCGGTTTGTTAATTTAATTATATTGTAGTCACTGATTTTTTTAATTTCAGATTAACATGGCCTGAAGAAAATAGGATGGTGGACAAGAAGCAGTGTGGTTTGTCTGTAAATCAGAAACTAGGTGCTGGACGTTACAATTCAATTAATTAACACATTATTTTGTATCATCCCTATAAGATATATAATAGATGCTTTTCAAAAAATAGTTTAAGGGCAAAACTGGTTTTTAATTCATTTTTTAATAGAATGTTATCGATAGAGTACAATAATAATGTTCAATGCATGAAGCCAATTCCATCTAATGGGATGAGGCTATTTGTTGTTGTTTTTTTAGGATAGTTTTTATAACTTGGCACTTGAATAGAATGCAATGATTTTTTCCCAAATAATGACAAGTAGTTTCTCCATTGTGCTGCTATATATATACATATAATGAAATTTTTAGGGAGAGGGGGAGTTGGGATCCATCGTTGGTGACAATATTTGCAATAAGTGTTGGTCTGTAATGATGCAACAAAGTATTGCTTTTACATAATTTAACCTGTTCAAGTTTGAAATATATGAATAAACATATTTGTTTGATATAACATGCCTCGTTAGTTGAATTTGATGATTTAGAATCACGTTTGAAGGTTATAGATTTCAGTATAAATCAATATGTGTGTGTGTGTAGAAAATCAAATTACTACCACTGCTTTTATATAAGTTGAGCCATTCAAAAATGATTAAAATGCAAAAAATACCCACAACATATTGTGCGAGAAGTTGGTGATATCCTTAACTCAAATATGGTACAATTTTACTCATCAATCCTAAAAAAATGCAGAACTCCCCAATTCATAATGAAAGTTAAACATCCGTTAAGCACGGACTATGAGTCTCACATATTTTTTACATGTAAATGGGTTAGAGGCAAAAATATCATCATCTATTTTACTAGTACAATTTTGTCTAAGATCCTAAAAAATTATGCAAAAATCCTCAATCTAAAACAAAAACATATATTAGTAAACATTGACTATGAATGTTCATGGTTATAAAAACTAAAATTTTATTTGACTCAAAGTGTAAATAAGAAAATACATGTATTTAAATTAAAATCAATATTTGCTAATAAGTACATTCGTCACGAATGGGATATTTTGGCATTGTTTTCAAGATCGATGGACAAATTTGTACTATGGTGTTCTACTTTGAGGATATTTTTTCCCGTAACCTAATTACACATAGCATAGCATGCGAAACCCAAAGTGAAGATCAGGTCTCTATGACGGATTTGAAATTTTTATATGAAAAAATTAATCATTTAGTCCTTATAATTTGACTTAGTTATAATTAAATTCTTAAATTTTAACTCGCTATAATTCAATTCTTGAAGTTTTGACTTGGTTGTAATTCAATTCCTAAACTTTGACTTTTATAACTCAATCCTTATATCTTTATTTATTTAAATATTGGGTCCTTATAAATTATGTTAAAATTTATTACTAATATTTTAAATTACCAACATCTTTTAATCTTTATAAATATTAAAAGTTTAAGATATTTTTAATCTTTATACTTTTTTTTTTAAAATATAGGATCAATATTTAAATGGTTAAAACTATAGGGACTGAGTTGCAAGAGGTAAAATTTAAAGACTAAGTTACAACTAGGTTACAATTGAGTTAGGATTATAAAGACTTAATTAAATGAGTCAAAATTTAAAAACTGAGTTACAATTGAGTTAAAACTATAGGGACTAAATAATTAATTTTTCCTTTTACATTTTTTTAAGAATTGCTAAGTAAAATTACACTGTACTTGAATTAAAGACATCAATAACTCCTCACAAAATATTAAATGGGTATTTGTGCACCTTAACCCTTAAAAAAACTAGAATTAAAAAGCAAAAATACGCATTAACTTTTTCTCCAAAAGTACCCTGTATCCTTTAATGAACAAAGGTGCAAAAATACTTATGAACTTGTTATAATGAATACAATCCTCATTTTGTTAAATTTGACTAATGCCCTTAATGTTGATTGTTTAAAAAAAAAAAGGAAGCAAACATAAAGGTAAAAAATACCCATAAATTTTTTCTCTAAGATTTTGATATTCTAAAGTCAATAAAAATTGTGTATGGGTATTCCTTAATTTTATAAATAGGCTAGCTTTTTCCAACTTATTAAGTTTCATTCTTGGCTATATGGCCTCTTAATAAAGTTAATGAGTATCCACATGCTATTATTATTGATTTTAGAAAACCAGAAACTCCTAAAAAAATTTTAGGTATTTTTACATCTTATATTTGCTTTCTTTTTTTTTAACAGTTAATATTAATGAACGTTGGTCCAATTTAATAGAATGAATATTGTTGCACTCATTATAGTAAGTTCATAAATATTCTTATACCTTTGTTCACTTAAAGATACTGGGTGCTCATAAAAAAAGGGCGATGGGTATTTTTTACCTTTTAATCCAAAAAAATGTTTTCTTCTTGCTAATATGAAGTGTCACTCAAATTAATATCAATGATTGAATACGCCCCCTAATTAAACAGCAACATAAATAATAGTTGAAAGTTGAAAAAATAAGAAAACATATCTCACACCTTTCATGGCTGACAACAAAATGAAGTAAAAAAATATAGAATATTGTAATGAAGTTTCCAGAATTTTCACTTTTCTCAAATTTAAGAAATCCATTGATCAACTGTTTAAGAGTATAATCTTGACTAAGCATTCATTTACACCATAATGTAGACTGTGTAGTATCACACATTGACATAGAACATTTCCCTAATCAACTAGGTTTTATTTTATTTTAAAGTTAATCTCACACTTCAACTGGACTTAAACCCATTACCATTGAACCAAGGGTAATTGATGCTAGTTTTACTCTCTAATTAGAACATTATGTATAGTACAAAAATTGAACATAATTTGTAAGTCTTCACATCACACTTTATGACATATTTTCAAACCTATACCCTGTTGTCTATAAAGAAAAGAGAGAACAGACATTGGCAAAAAAGAAAAATGATCAACTAAGAGTCAAGTGTATTTGGTGAGTCCTTCACATCATCATGCTCATACACATGGTAGGAGCGATTTGAAGAAGCCAACGTTGGTCTCTATTTTCCATCTCAATGTTGAGTACTCAACTAACGTGTTCCACAGGTCCACAACTATCCATTGATGTGATAAAATCCAATTAACAACCTGTAAAAACAGATCAAATTGATTTACTTTGTGTGTGTGAGATACAAGGGAATTAGGAATAGTAAAGGTAATTAGGGGTAAAGGATAGTTTGGAAATTTAGCATACTTTACAAATAGGGCCAACAGAAGCTGCCAATTTTGTTGTTGTGAAAATGCCAGCAAGTAAAACTAAATTTCCAAGCTACCCTATTACCCCTAATTACTAATTCCCTTTACTGTTCCTAATTCCCATGTATCAATATGTATATTCAAGATGATGCCAAGTCTTGTCACAAGAACAGACTAAATTTACAAGAAGCACTAAAACATAAGGACAATCCAATTCATATAAGCTAGGACATCCAGAACTGAAAGACCAAGAATCCACGTTGACTTGTATTGATGGTGCTGTGTGAAATGAGGATAGTTGAGTTACGGAATATTTTTATTGCTTAAGCGAAGAAGAATGAAAATGAGTTATGAAGGAGGCTGAGTAAATCACTAAGAGAAGGATACATTGTACATTAGTTATGCAAATCTTGAAATACAACCACATGCAAGTTAATCAAGCCATAGTCATTCCAATCAAAATGAAAAGATAAATTGGATAAGCTATAGAACATTGTTGCTGTATGCCTATTAAGTAATTTCAATGATCTTTTAGATTTAGAAGCTAAAAATGAAAGTCAAGATACCTGGTCTAGGTTCTACAATGCCTCCGAGCCAAATGTGTAGTATGCTATAAATGATCTTTGAGCCTAGAACATATGAACTAAAATAAAACAAAAAAAAGAAGCCATTGAGCCTGAATAAAGAAACACGAATAGCATCTGATGTGGAATCTTTAGACTTCATGTATAAATAATTTACGGTGCTATTCAAGGGTCATAAATAGTACATGTGAACAGAAACTCTAAGATTCTATAGGGACTTGAAGTGGGGGAATCTAGGTTACATGAATGAGTAAATAGATCTGAAAAAGATTTTATTCTATATAATTCAAAGCAGAGTAAATGAGTAAACAGATTTGAAAGGGTCTTGAACAACTAGTTTCATATGATTTCACAATCAATAGATTGACAAATTCTCTTCTAGTTTTGAACGTTAACTTCCTAGTACTTGTACATTTTCAATAGCAACAGTCAAGAAACAAGATGCTAAATATTAAATTTCAAGAGTTCAATTCCATTTGTTTCATTTTCATCCATTTTTTGATCAGATATTAAGAATTTGAGCCACTCTATTTGCACTAGTTTCAATAACATCAACCACCACTGAAAGGGCTAAAATGCCCCTGATGAAATTGTTTGGGCTAAAATATGAAACGTTGCTCGATAAGTTATAAAGCTATTTGGGCTGAGTGATTAAAGAGTTAGGCCTAATCTAAATAAAAAGGTCAACCTTGAGCTCAATAGAAGACCACAATAGGATGAACATGTCGAAATCCTTTCTGTTGCAAACATTAGACCGTTGGCACATAAAGACACGATCCCAAGTAATCCCGAAATCCACAGGGGCAATATCATCGTGCTCAAATATCTCGATGAGATGGGCTAATTATCAAAAATGGAGAACCCTGAGTAAAAACTGTGCCATGAGTTTTGTAGGATCTCTGATTCTTTAGCAGAATGTTCTAGGTCTTAAGGGAGAGGCTACCATCACTCTAACGTTATAAATAGAATACAATAACATAGAAGAAGGACAGTCAACACTCAACAAAGACCGCATTCTGCACTTATTGCTTTTTAGTTTTAGCAGTTAGTTTTTACCTTCAATTTAGACTTGTAATCTTTCACATTTCAATAAAAAAAAAAAATACTTATTCTACCAAATCTTGCGTATCTTTTACATCTGAGTAAATTGTAGTAAAGGAGCTCAGGACCATTTTGTTATCAATTAAGACTCAGCATCTCTAGCACGCCTGATATTTGTTGTTCACACATAAATAATTTTTAGCACCCTCGGTGAGACTTGTATAGTAAAGATGGTAAGGACAAGAAATGATAAAAGGACTAACGAAACATATGCTAGTTCTTAAGAACCAGAAGGGACCTCTGTACACACAAGGTTAGAACACTTGAGACCTGATGCTCAAGCGATTGAACATCATGAGCACATAGTGCTAATGTTGACAGGAAGCAACAGCACAAGCCATGGCTTAAAGCTAGAAAGTGGATAAGCCAACCTACTAATCATATCCAACAATCTTATGGTAGAAGTGCTATAGGGAATTTAAGATTGGATGGATAAACAGTTGAAAGAGAACTAAAATTTCTTTGCTTTATCCCAAGAAATGTCAAAAAGCAAGGAGAAAGAACAACAGTAAATCATAATGTAGGCTTTGCATAATGGCATGAACAATTAGCCGTATCATTAAGAAGCACTCCTCTAAAAGTAGGCTCAAATTAAGGGTCGTGTGGAGAACAATAACCAGGAATTAATGTAGGCACTGGCCATTAAGGCTACCCAGTTGTAAGAGACTACCCTAATCCCCAGATTTTTGCTAATACTAATCCTTTAAGAAATCCTTCATATTATTTACAAGAGCTTGGCATGAGCAGCCCAGGGGCATGGCAATAGTCTCGGAGCATCAGAACAAGCCTCTTAATTATCAATTGGTGAACATGGAGGCCCTGAGGGATGTTATCCAAGACATATATAGACTAGGCTGAGGCTAATTGGCTACCTTACTTTCTCAAAACCATATCTAGAGTATATAGACAGGGATAACCCAAACCCTCTAAGATATAGGATCCCTGACTTCACATTATTCTTAGGAGATAGACCCTTAAAGCACATTGAGAGGTTCACAATTCAATGTGAGAAAATTTCCAATTATGAGAACTTTTCCAACTTAAAGCTAAGATTGTTCTCGAATACTCTCACAGGCCCAGCATTCACATGATACACTTCACTGCTTCACAACTCAATCATTAACTGGATAGAGATGGAGTAAAAGTTCCATGTACAATTCTATAAGGTGGAGTCGAAGGTCAACATAGCAAAACTTTACAAGCTTACCTAAGGGGCTGGGGAAACAGTGGACTAATACTTGGTTAGGTTTAAACGAATAAGGAGCAGGTGCCATGTGCCGCTTTCAGAAACTAAATTCGTCAAGCTAGCTCAAGCAAGAATGGATATAGAGCTCCGAAAGAAGTTCTAGGGGATGAAATTTTAAGATTTCTATGAGCTTTACAGCCAAGGTATGGGGAAATGAGGAGTTGTTGAAAGAAGAGGACCATTACCGACAGACTATGGCAGGAACCTACTTTGCTGATCTTGAGATGGCAATAGTAGAACTAAAAAATGTTGGCAACTATACATACCTGACCCTAATAAGGAAGGCTAGGGAGACTCTGAAAGGCCAAACACAATACAGTATAATTTTAATACCATTAAAATAGAGGAGATTTTTGATTTCCTACTCAAAGAGAACTTCATCTCCCTGCCTACTAATCACAAGATTCCTTCAAAGGAAGATCAGAGAGGGAAGGAGTACTGCAAGTACCATCAATCATGAAGTCATAACACTAAGTCGTGTTGGGGCTTTAAGAACATCATTCAAGAGTGGATTAATAAGGGGTTCTCAAGTTCCTAAAGGAGGAATCCATGGTTGTGGATGAGGATCTGTTTCTAATATTTGCCATAGTAAAGATGGTGAAAATAAACTCCAATAAACGATGGACCAAGAGAAATGATGGTAGGCAGAGAAATATGAGGCCCTGGAATGTTTGGATTAGGGAAGATGTAACTCAAGAGAACTCGAGAATAGTGTGGGACCGCCTAGAAGAACCTATGGGTTGGTCCAACAAGAACAAACCTTTAAGGTGAGACATTAGCTTGGAAGGGCAAAATGTAAGAAGCCCGAATAACTCTAAAGTGGTTTGGGACTGTCTGGGAGAAACCACAGGTAGCTTAGAAATTAACAACCAGCAGGCAGTGAAGCAGGATAACAAACAACCCTCAGGATGGGACATTAGCCCTTGAGGATTGCTAATGACAGAACTATATGGGTCTAAAGTGGTCTGGGACTGTTTAGGAAAGCCATCTGGTAAGTTTGACTACTTCATCAAGTACTCAGCACTGCCTAAAGTAGGTGAACCTTTCACAGGGACATCGATAGGTTAGGATAAAGGCCCTAACAGTCTACCATTAACACTGTCAGAGAGCACTATCAAAACCAAAAGTTGCTAAGGGCTTCAGCATGTATGTTACACCATCTAGTAACATACTGCCTCTGAAGTGAAATGTCATAAGGCATAAAAAAGCTGCCTTAACTAGAACTCAAAAATGATGTCTTCAGCAAAAGCAAGCTACACAAAGATATCTTGAGCAACAAAAGAATAAGGTATAGGAAGGCTCTAATGTGCAAGAAATTAACAAATTCAGAAAGAAGTCTATTAAGGATCAGGACAAGGGGAGTAAAAATGAAAATCAATGTAGTGGGATCATTCATGTCAAGAAGATACCTCTTAATCTCTACTGCATGGTCTCAGTAACACTCCCTTCCTAATTTTGATTTACCACCAGTAAGACCCAAGACCGATATGAGCAAAACTCTTTAGAACCAACATACATGAGCCCATATTGATATTGCTCAATGAAACCGGGGGAGGATAAAGAGTATGAAACAATAAAAATATAGATGCAAAAGGTGAAGGTAGTAGAGCCCATCTGTCAAGTTACCTTACAAGCTATAGAAGGAAAGCCAAAATGGGCTATCCTGGAGAAGCCAAGTGTTAGGATGACCTAACACCTAAAGTCCTTATATTGTCAGCCAGTGTGATGCTTAAGATAGGGCAAAAGGAGCAAGGCCTGATACCAACAGAGGTGTGCATAGTGGGATTCACCGAGACTACTTTTAAGGTCCTTGGTGTAATGCCATTAGAGGTTAATGTTGGGACCAAATCCTCTCTGATGACCTTTTTCATGATTAGCATTAAGAAATTCCCAAACTCCATGTTTGCAACTTTAATTTATTTTTTCCTTTTATCATATAGTTATAGTCTTTATTTTTCTATTGTACGATTGGTATAGCCTGCCACCTCTTTTTTTAATTAATGTATCTCTGTTTTCCTGTATCTACATTAATTTTCTTTACTTTACATTCTCACATCTAGGTCAACTGTGTTAAGGAAGCTCAGGTTCCCTATGTTTGATTAGAAGTCAAGTTCTTTCACCTTTTTGAGACCCCGTGTCTCTGGCATGTCTCACGACACCACACTCTTGATTGTTTTTAATGAATAGAAATAAAAGAATTAATATATTTTGAAGAAACCTCAATGGGAAGAAACTGAGGCTAGTAACTTATTATCATTGTATATTGCCTATAAGAAACCATTTTAGGAAGAAGTAAGTTACTTTTGTGCTATTTTAATACTTTTGTAGAGAGGAAAATCTGAGAGCTTTACCTAGCCAAGTTATTAAAGTTTCCTTAGGTAGGAAAGTTTAGTTTAAATAGATTAGGCTTTGCTCTTGTAATGCATACTCAATGAATGAAATATTGTGAGTATTCAGATAACTTCTCTCTCTCTCTCTCTCTCTGTGCATTTCTGCCTCTTCTTCTCTTGCTCCCTTTATTCTATTCTTCATCTTCTTCATTTGCCCCTCTTTGTCTATGGTTTTCTTTACTCTCTCCCTCTGTCCAGCACTGTGCAAGTGTGTGTGAGTGTGTTATATCATCCCTAAAGGGGTTTGGAATGGAATAGGATGGTCAAGAGAAGATGACATCATCCCTTTATTAACTTGGGTTGGATTAAGGGAGTATTATGGAACTAATGCTCTGTTTGGTTGGAGAGAAAACAGGAGAGAAAATACATTTTTCCCTGTTTAGATGAAGAAAAAAAAGTGAGAGGAAAGAAAACTTGGGAAGAAAATGAGATGTGGAACCCATCACATTTTTTTCCTAACTTTTCCCCCCAAATGTGGAGAGATTTTGAGAGTAAATTCTTATTTTCACTATCTACCGTCCCTTCTCCCCCTCTTTTGCCCACTTCAACACATTAATTCCTCACAAACAATCAGATTTTGATCTCGATGAAAATTTGTGTCCTTGGCTTTTTAGAACTAATTTAATTTTAATAATTAATTTTAATATAATTTGATTTGATGATGTTGATTTTAATATAATTAATTTGATTTTAAGAAATAGAAACAAAATTTGCATCTTTAGCTTTCTACATTTTTTAACAACTAATTTGATTTTAAATTAATTTGATGATGTTAATTTTAATATAATTTATTCTTTCAATTTATTTTTACAAAGATAATTACATTAGATATGATATATACTGATATAAGGATATTATAATCATTATAATATTTATTCATTTTTTTCCTCCCCATTTTCTCCTGTCCATCCAAACATAATGAGTGATGACATTTTCTTTCCAATTTTCTCTTCCCTTTGTTTTCTTTCCTCTCATTTTATTTCATCTCAACTTTTTTTTCCATCCAAACGGAGGGTTCTTTAACGCACTAGGTCAATGTGGGGGACAACATCTTTATGATCATTAAGGGAGAGAATTTGACTCGGATGAAACCTAAGGATTCAATCATAACACCCAGCAAGAAGATACATATGCAGATTGTTCATCAACTTTTTAATGCCCCAGGAGTACATTTGACCATACTAAGTCAAATTGAATTACGTGTACAACAAAGGCAATACATATAGGGACTTTCACTTTAATGTTTAGGTGCATGTAAACATTTCTGCTTCGATCAGATGACTAAATAATGAGAATTTCAGCAAATTAATCATGATTCCTGTTGATATAAAATTACTTGAGAAGCGGCAAGCTATTGAATTATGGTCTTCACTTCAGGATCTTCTCCAAAGGCACCACATCCCCAGTTTCCAGTAGCAACCCCAATATTATCGTGCTGGTCCATTCTAGGATGACTCTTCTAAGAATGTTTTAATACTTCATCTGCAGAATTTTCTTCAGTTACTTCCATAGATGCCGAGGTGGAAGCATATACCTGTGGATAAAATAAAGAATGTACAAGGAAGCCATAACGATGAGAGATCAATGAGTACCGGAGACAATTTATTGTATCAATGTATCTTAAAGAAATATTCTCATTAAAACATTATAGCTGCTTAAGTCCAGACTGTTCAAAAATTATATATCGAAGGAAAAACCCAACCAGTTCAGAAGAGCATCTGTTCTCTTGCAATATTTCCTGGTATGGCTGACAGTTTGATTGACTCAAAAAATCACGGAATGCCTTACTGACCACTGCAGGAATGAAGGGGCTGCAATCATTTTTTTTTATGGAGCTGAAATTAGTATTTTATTGTCTTTACATTTTGCTAAAAGTGAAAAAGAAGATAATAGTTACCTTGTAGACCACTTTAAACCAAATAATTTTACAGATTGCTACTCTGTTCTTTTAATCAGATGGTTGTTGATTTACTTAATATGTTGAGAAATGTTAAAAGAAAATAATAGAAACGTCCTAGGCCTTCATTTAGGAACTTTCAGTTTCCAGGTTGGAGTGATTCTCAACAACAGTCTAAATTTCATAAGGTTTGTAAATTAAAATTTTATAAACAAAACTTGGTCACTTATTGGGGGCAAAAACACTAGTTTGGCCAACTTGTCCTTATCTAGACCTTACTCAAGATTCATGCTTCAAGAAATTAGTGTTCCCGGACTATCCATCATCCCCAAGTCTCAAGTCACACTCCAATTGATTGACAAAAAGTGTCCCAAACCAATTCCAAATAGTTTCCTGGGAACAATGCAGGACTAACGTTGCGTACTAAACTGCAATTTTGACGGCAGCACAATAGTCTAACATTAGGGTTTAAGGATAATAATATTTGCATATTAGTCCCTTTGTTTGCATGGATGCATCATCCCATATAGCAGAAGTTCATCGAAATCATTATAAACCAAGATTTACAAACCGGAGAAGAAACTTTTCCCTGTATTGTCTCATCCCAGGGCCACGTAATGCATCAATTGCAACAATCTAGGTTTTACATCTTCCAAGTTCATCCAAATCCCATTTATCCATCTAGTCACCAGAAAATCAGAATGAGGAGGCATACCTAAACAAATTAGGACACAGTTGTCATCAGTATTTGAAGACACGACTCGCAATTAAAGAATCTTTAAGTTTGAAAAGTTAAAATCTATTATATTTGGCATCACATCAAATTATTACTTTCATATCTAATTTTATCCCACTGATTGAATGCAAATAACAACACAGAAAGACAGAAATACCAGCAACATATTTTCAGTCTGTTTTATATGCTAGCACAATATACAATAATTGAAGTCACCTTGTTCCCATTTTTCCTCCTATTGAATCAATTTCTCCATTTCTTTCCTTTTCAGCTCCTTTTCTGCCCAGACATAGATCTTTTATACCTCCTTTAAGAATTTCTAAACTTTATTAAAAGCTAACTCTTTACTTCTCTGTTTTTCCTTTTTTAAGGGGAAAAATATAAACATAAAATCTTTCTTCCACATCTATAACCAAAGAATTGAATAGTTTTGAACCTCCCCATTCAACCTTAAAATTCCTTTTCCACAACAAATGTGCTACAATTCTCATCAAAAGGGATAGTCACTCCGTTTTCAGGCTGAACAGGTCAAGGGCTATTGCAGTTAAATCAAACAAATCATCTGGTCTTTCTAAAGCAGGCTCAAACAGGATTCGTATGAAAGCAAAATCACATTTAAGACTTGAAAGGCATGATGGCAACAAATGAATCCGTAAATCATTTCTTAAGATCACACAATGCCTAATGATTTGCCTCAGTATAAAGCATGTTCTAGGGCCTTAAGAATGAGATAGCTTCTACAAATTTAATTACAAAATATTCTCCTAGTAACATGCATTCAAATTATGTTGGGTCAATTAGTGTGCAAAATTGCAGGAAAACAAATTAGACAAAGCATAATTAGCACTGATTGACTGCTAAACATATCCTGATAACTACACTATTTGTTATAGGATATAGACATGATACAACGGGATCACAATCTTAAGCGTGAATCTACAAGACTTCAATCTTATCTAGTACCAGGATCAATTTCTACATGTTGGATCATAAGATCTTATGATTGAGATTGAGATCTCGACAAATGACAAAAAGCCTATTAGCTCCCGGGGGGGGGGGGGGGCGTGTATGTGTGTGAACATGCAAAGCATCAAAAGTTCATTATCTCAGAGGAACAAGAATAACAAAAGCCTAATATTTGCAATGTAATTTCATGTATCAGCTCATTGTCATACAAATTTCACAAACTGTTTTTTCGAACCTGCAAATTCTCAAGAATTAACTGTGTATCATCCCAAGTCCTACATTTTCCTTTTGTTTTTTACGCAACTTACCTTGCCATAAAGAAGTTTCTTCCTTCTTTTTGGACGCCGGGGTGGGGGGTGTATATCCATCACATTTAATATGGATACAGCGAGCAATGAATTTCAATTATACGAAGATCTAGATTTTATATTCACTGACTGCTTACCCTGTAAAACTTGAGAACCTTTCCACACCAACAATTTCTAAGGCCTCATTTTCTGCCATTGAAGGCAAGAAGAGCATGCCAACAATCAACTCTGGACTGATCATGAAACAGATTTCCTCTTATATCAGATGATTAAAAAGTTGCATTAAATATCAAAAAGGTGATTTTGTAGAGGGAAAACAAAATGTTTACAAGACAAAAAGAACAATTGTGGAACACATAAACAAGATAGCAGGCATATTTTCATAAAAACACAGGACATAAGACTTTTAAGAAAGATGCCAATATTCCAAAATATTCAAGCATAAAACATAATAGATTAGAACATAAGCTTATGATACCTGTACACAGCCTCTACGAAGAGCACCACCACCTAGATACTTATTTGCGAAGTCCATTTCAACAGCTCCACCTAATTGATCCTCTATGTGTCCAGAACTCTGAGTCTATATGCCAAATGAGCACAAGACAAACCAGTGAGATTGATTAGTTCAATCTGACTTTGAATCTAGATTTGAATTTATTCCCCGCGTCATCTGTTCCCTGCGTTGTTGTCAACCCTAGTGTCGGACGCCGTCACCGTTTCTTACTTTGCTTTTAATTTTTTATTTTAATTTGGCTTTGAATCTGGTCATGTAATCGTTTGGATATTGACGATTTTGAATAAAGAATAAAGGTGACCGTTTTGTATTAAGTTAGAACTTCTTTTGTCTATGGGTTTCCAGATGTTGATTAAATGGTTGCTGTTTCTCTGTGTATAGCAAAAATGATGAGGCTACAGTCGTATGCGGGGCTTAGTTTCATTGCAACTCTAGCTGTTACGTATCATGCATTCAACAGCCAGAGGTTAATTTTATCCAGCAATGGTTTTTCTGTCAACTTCCAAGATCAACTTGGTACTTCTTCTCAATATGGGTCTGGTCATTATGTGTCTTTTATGGCAATAACAAAGAAGGTATTTCTTGGCACACTACGAGAGGCAGAGGTTGAGAGGCTTAATGAGCAATCATGGAGGGAGGTTATGGAAATCCTTTTTGCCATCACCATTTTTAGGCAGGATTTCTCTATTACATTCCTTGCTATGGTCACAGCGCTGTTGTTGATCAAAGCTTTACATTGGTTGGCTCAGAAAAGAGTTGAGTATATTGAGACCACTCCTACAGTGCCCTTGTTGTCTCACATTCGAATTGTGTCTTATGGGTTTCCTCCTCCTTCTGGATGGACTGTTTTTATATAGTTCCGTGAAGCATTTGATGCTATCATGGCAGGCTTCAGTTTCCCTCTTTTTTGCTTTTGAGTAAGCCTTCTTCTCTGTATTCTTGCTAAATTAGTTGCCAGTTGCCATATGCTTAATTTGAATTGAAAAATGCTTCACTTTATGTCAATTTTAAAGTTTTTGTATCTACATTAGTTGTGTCAAGATTTGAATGATGTATGGAGATTAAAAAGTATACCATCTTTAGCTGTTGTTAAGCCTAGTTAGTCCTTTTAAATATATAGAAATCCACAATATTGTTGAATTCTTAAATTCTTTGTCTGATAAAAAGCCATTTTACTGTAAGCAACCAATCATTATGTCTAATTGACCTTGGTTATAGGATTATTGATGTCTAGAAGTTATAAACTTCTTCTTTTGTTCTTTGATCAAGATCCTTTTTATGTGGGGAAATATTGGCATAACAAAGAACAAATTATAAGAGAGGAGTATATATCTACAATAATAAAATTATAGTTGGTTGGCTGTGGGAAAAAAAGTGATTGCTGGCATATAGAGTTAACCGGCCAACCATATCTCGATGGTGGTTGGCTTAGTGGATAAGGAATTGGAGGTATGCTCCTTACTTTTAGCAACTTGGTTTCGAACTCTGGGGCAAGTACCAAGGAGAATTTATTCTCTGACATGCACCAAGACAATGTTAAGGGTGCTCCTTTTTGATCACTTGAGGTGAGCCTTAGTCTTGGATTGTATGCATTTTAGCCCAAGGAATTGTTACCTTATCAAATAATAACAAAATAATTGATGATCAGATAAATCATGATTTTTAAATTACTGCATGTTGATATTATTCCTATATATTAATCAAGTTATGTGTCTTTGTGGATCTTATATTAACTAATTAAATTGCATTAAAAAAATTATAAAATGCCTATATATATGAATCACTTCACCTAGTAGGAGTCTATTTATCCTAACATGTGGTTTAACATTTCTGTTTATTCAGTTTAGAAAAGTGCTTTGAATTCTTTAAATAATTTGTCCTGGGGATTTGTCTTTGACACTATCCATTTCTATCTCAGGTAAATGATACTGGCAACAACAACAGTGTCAATTTTTGTAAAATATCTTTTCTACTTTAGCGACATGCTTATGGAAGGACAATGGGAAAGGAAACCAGTCTTCACATTCTACTTGGAACTCATCAGGGATTTGCTTCACTTGTCTATGTATATGTGTTTCTTCCTCGTGATTTTCATGCAAGTGATCAATCTACTCTTATTTTGTATATGCATTGTAGCCCTCATGAATCGTCCTAGAGTGTTTACATGGAGGATCATGCAATTTAAAATTTTTAAGGTTGGAATTGATGTTAATGTTTTGATTTACAGACATGAATGTTGGTTCAAGAATTACACTTTGAAGGTAAATCATGTCTGAAATCAGATAAACTAGTTGCTGGAATTTTTGTGCAGCACAGGCCCTCTGTAAATTATTATTTGGAAATTAATGGGTGAGAGAAAGATATTTAGTTTTTTACAAGGCTGATAGAAATCAATCCTTTAAAATAGTAAGTTCCAGATTGAGTTGCAATGGCACTGAGATTTTCTTTAATGGTAACTTCCTTATTAGCGCTCCCCTACTTTCTAGCAACTGATATATGTCATCTCCATTTCAGATACTTTGAACATTAACCAAGGGAAGGTCCTTCTAAATTACTTAGCTAATTATAATATCATGGAGACTTGGTAGTATGGGATGCCAAGTCCCACATTGAGTAATATGGGATGCTCAATGGGATATATAAATGGGTTGGTTCTCCCACTTTAACAACTGAATTTTGGGGTAGAGCATCTCATCCCACTTAGATACCCATCATAATGTTAATTAAACTAATGCTCACTGTGTTTGTCATGGAACTTAGCTTTTATCTTACTGCTATATTATTTGTCCAAAGATATTATATAAGGCTATGGTGACCAGTCACCTCCCACTGTTTTCTTCTATTGTTCTTTAGTAGTGAATGTTATTTTAAAATAGCTTGTCTAGCTTTTGGTTTACTTGTTTGTCCTGTTTTTGTTTTAATTTGACTGCATGTTTAGTCTTCACAGGCTATTTTTTACCTACTAAGTACTAATCTTAAATTGGCTTTGGTAGAAATTATGGTGTGCCTTTACACTTAATATGGGAGCTGTATGAGACATTTAGGAACTTCAAAGTTCATGTTGCTGACTACATACGCTATCGTAAGATTACTTCAAATATGAATGATCGGTTTTCAGATGCAACCCCTGAAGAGCTTAACGCGTTAGTTTCTAAAATATTACTTACACTTGTTTTTGTAGTTAAACTTATACAATAGTATTGATTTTTTAAAATGGGTATGCAGAAGCGATGCTACATATATTATCTGTCGTGAAGAGATGACTACAGCCAAGAAGCTTATATGTGGACATCTTTTTCATGTGCATTGCCTCCGATCATGGTTAGAGGGGCAACATACTTGCCCTACCTGCAGAGCCTTGGTTGTACCGCCTGAAAATGGCGCAACTACTGCTGGAGGGCAGCATGGATCACAGTCAGATCGACAGGGTAACCATATGAGAATAGATACTGTATGCATAGTTTGTTAGCATATTAATGATTTCACTATGCCAAAATTGAAATTATACTATTTCTGAGGAAATAATGCCTTTAGTAACTAAAATGGAAAATGGGAAAAGTGAAGGTGATATAGTTTGATATCGACAGATTAATCCTCTTCAGATACGCCCCTTCCATACAAGAACCAAACATTATCCTATTTAAAGCATGTCAGTTTAGAATTTTTTACTGTACAGACACTTTTTTTAAAGACTAGGATTATTTCTGTCCCATTTTCTTTTATATTTCTATGCGACTTATAAAATGGTGTATTGTGTATGTTGAAGATTGAAATAATTTATTCAACTCTTGAAACCATGTTTTCTCTTTTCTTGGGACAGTCATGTTTTCTTACTTTTTTTTTAACATGGTATCATTTCGAGTTTAACACTACCTGTTTACATATTTATGAAATTATAAAATAACATGAATGAAGTAAAGATTGCAGCTTTGGATGGCGCTGAACTTGATTTAGGCTGGATTATTATAACTTGGAACAGGAACAAGAACGGGAACTAGTACTGGAAACTCATCTCAAGCTGAAGGTGGCAATGGGGTGGCTACTGATAATTTGAGTCGTCATCAAGTTAGACTCCAAACTACCGCTGCCTCAATGTATGAGAAGTCTTACGTATACCCATCACCATCTGCAACTTCTTTAGTATGGTATATCAGTGATTTACCATCCACCTTTCTTTATATACTTAAACAGACTGATCCAGAAACAATGAATTTAACTGAAGACACATTGTGTGCTTGGGTTGTTCTTGTTGAAAAATAGTTAGCAGATGCCGCAAAAGGAATATATTATATATTTATATACATTTGGTATATTCTCTTAATCTATTATAAAGGAGTAACTAACTGAGGCAACACACTTTTATGTTTGCAAAGATGGCACATGAGCTTTTGGTTGAATCTGAGACAAACGTCTAATTTTTCAAAATTTTTTCTCTTTTTCCAGATCTAATCTTAAGCATTCTAGTATTTTTGAAAAGAAGTTCGAACACTGATTAAGTATGTGGAAGTTTGCTATGACAGTACTGAAGCTATTAATATGGTTACCAGGATTTGCAATCAAAACCATCTGTTTGGTGATGTTATTGAAATTGCTAGACTCTTCCTTGAAAGAAATCGGACTATTTCTTTTGATTTCATATACAGGGAAGCAAACATTTGTGCTCACTTATTAGCACAATTATCTCATTACTGGATTAGTGTTGATTTTTGTACCTATGTCCATCCTCCACCTCTTTATCAGAAGTTGGTGAATGATGATAGGAGAGTTGTTCTTTGTACTCATTAGTTTGTAATGTCTTCTATTAGTTTGGTTAATATAGGTTCCATATGTTGGCAATAGCTGGTGAAATCATAGCCTGAGTCATGCCCAAAGATATTGTCCTTAAGAGCTATTCCGCTACACGGGGTTGATTGCGCGGTAGCTCTCCAGGATTAAACATACTCTTCCTACTAAAAGTAGGGACACAGAACAACAAAAATTCACAAAATATACTCAAGTAACTGTACAATTAACTAGTATGATAGAAGAGGAAAGAAAGGCTGAGAGTACTAAGGCTCTCACTGAACCCGTGACAGGCTTTGCCTTTTATAGGCAAATCTCATAATGTTGGATAATAAAACCACTTTAATCACAATTAAAAAAACGGTTTCAGATAATAATGTTGTTTAAATTATAAGTTATAAAATAATAAATAGACTTAAATAATAATTAATATTATTAATTTATAATAATTCCTTCTAAAATATTCAAAAATATTTATAATATCCAACAATCCCTCACATATTCCAAAAGGAAGGAAAAATTTTGAAAAACTATCTTATACAAATAATTTTTTCATCTCCAAAAAATAGTTTTCAAAATTTTGAAAAATTGTCAAGAATTACGTCTAACTTTTATGTAATTGTATGCAAGAGCCCATTTATTAGTCCAAGTTCACATCTCAGTATCTATAAACTAAGGCCTTCTATCATTTGAGCAACATAGGACTTTCCTTTTTGACATAATTGTAACAATCCCCTACATGTGTCAAAAGGACCACTATCATTTGAGTTATTTTCACAAAAGATAATCACTTTAAATTTGGTGTCTTTCAACTTGAACCAAATCTAGACCAATATGCCTGGCTATAACAAATACTCTAGAGATTTCGCCACGATCTCATAGGAGCAGCCCTATTTCACATTTGTATAAGTATTTTCATCAAGTGTATCTGTAATGAATATACCATCCGTAAGGACTATGAAAAACATTAAGAGCTTTCACTCAACCTTCGATCAATGTATTCTAGCATTTTCTCAAGTCGTAGGAAGGGATAGAAAATTTAGTGCTAGCAAACTAACAAGTAATTTAGTAATTTGTTCTTACCTATTGAACCTTCTTCATGGAATTTCTACTCACAAAGGTTGGATTTCCATCACTGTTAATTTTAAATAGGCTTAAGTCCCATTTTCCTCAACATTTAAATAATTAAAATTCTTCCCAAGGGGTTAGTTAACGAATTCGTCAGATTTACATCTGATCTCACGTAATCGATTGAAATAACTCTCTTTTTTAGCATGCTTAATTGTATTTCAAACGATATTTACCTATGTCATTATTCTCTTTGCAATGACTATTGCCATTTGGCAATTACAAATCATCAATATAGTTTATGTCGGTTTTACTCATAGTAGAATATTCATTGAGAAGTTTTTTAACTACTCAACTTCATTATTAGCCAACTTTAAAATAATAAACTCTGGCTCAAATAACATTTTATTTGGCTATTAATAGATTTTTCTTCATTTGAATATAAAATTTAGTTAACATCATTGTATTGTCTTAATACAATAGAAATCTATTATACATGATACCACCATTTATGGTATCCCTTAAATATTCATTTGTCTCATGCTCTTATGAGACTTAATCTCCATGCAACGTATGTCATGAGATTAACACTTAATAGTGCAACAAACTCTCACAAATTTGTGCATACATAAATTGAGCAACAAAAATATATCATTTTTTTAAAATAACATATCAGCCTCATAAGAACTCATCGGCACTAAGTGTCAGTTTTACACAACAAAATAATTGCTTAGATGATCTCTAGCAACTTAGCCTCTAATCCAGTTTCAAATTAATTAGCTTGGATTCCACTATAGTCCTATCATTATATTTTGATATCATCACTACCGAAAGTGGATAATCACTAATGGGTTTTCTCACACAAATTAATAACTTAGTAAACATGCATCCACGTATTTTATATAGTAGGAATCCACTATTCTCAATTCCATAATTTGAAAAAAAAATTAGTTATCTCATGGGATCATAACACAAATCAGTATTTACAATAATGAATACTCCTGCCAAGATATATTATTAAATAGGTCATGCGTCTATTTCAAAATTTATTCATCTATACTAGACAAATGATTAACTTTTGTGCCACTATCTTGATAAATCACAAATCTTTTTTTTTTTAGCATTTATGCAAGTCATAAAGCCTTCACATAATTTTCCTCTAAACCACAACTAGACATTTATAAAAAAGAAACTAATATTTTGGTACAACACATTTTTGCAACAAATTCCATACATTAGGCTGCCCGCACTTTCAAAATTTTAATTACATGAAAAATATTTTCATGCCTTAACAACAATGATTCTAATTAAATTAGAATCTCACCATATAATCTCCTCCCATTCTAATTAAACTAGAATTTCTCATAATTTTAAATTCATCAAATAAAATGCCTAAACTTAACGCCATATAATTTTCTTTAGGGCAACATAAATTCAATTGAGACAATTACAATTATGATACTTAAATCATATGATATAACTTATTTTCACACTATGAAGTTATGTGACCATCATCGTGAAACAAATTTTATATCTCATTGTGCCAAAATTATAAAGCCCACAATAAATATATTTATATTTATAAAGGTGCATATTTTACCATACTTTAATTAAAATTATAATGTATATCATCATAATATAGTATGGCAGCAACACACGCAAATGAAGTGGAATCATAACGCTGAACACCAGTATACACATATACAAGAAATGTGGATATTAAATTAAATTTCACAAAATTTTAATTTCAGGAAGCATGTAATCCACATGCTCCTTACATTTAGTATCATAGGTTAACAGTGCTAGTAACGCAATCAAACACAAGAAACACTAAAAATTTGTTAAATAATATATCCCATCACCTCCACCATTAATGATCCACTAATAGCATTCTTAATTTATTAGATTAATTATCACCCAAATACCAATCCTATATATTAAAGTTTACAGCGTTACTAATTCATGATTGATATTCAATCTCCTTAAAGAAACCAATAGTAACACATTTTTTCCACATTACTTTTCACCCTTAATATTTATAAAATTGAAAGCTCATTATGTCTCATCATAACGATCCATAATATATGATAATTTACATTTACACATAGAAGCTGTGAATAGAACGGACCTTTATTGAGGAACGTGAATGATTTACTCCAATACCAAATTATGCTCATGAACATCATTGAAACTCATTGCCTTACAGTGCACCTCTATTGGATCTAAGTCCACCAAGTTCAATACAACTCAAATCGAACATGGTTGATCAGTGCCTCAGAAACCATGGGCACCGATTGGACTGGGACTAGGGGACGAAACACTAAGACATAAGGAGAAGATCGGCATTTCATCACTTATGAGTAGTGCCCCAACATTTAGTCTAACAATAAATAGACCTTAGAAACTAGGTGATGCAAATATTTATCTAGTTACCAAAATAACACTCTTGCTCTCATTCTCATGTCCTTGACAAAATCTAGCTCTTAAGATTGTTGGCAATAGCTGGTGAAATCATAGCCTGAGTCATGCCCAAGGATACTATCCTTAAAACCTATTCTATCACATTAGGTTGATCGCGCGGCAGCTTCTCAAGATTAAATATACTCTTCCTACTAAAAAGTAGGGACACAGAACAACAGAAATTCACATAATATACTCAAGTAACTGTACAATGAATTAATATGATAGAAGAGAAGAGAAAGGCCGAGAGTACTAAGGCTCTCACTGAACCTGTGGCAAGCATTGCCTTTTATAGGCAGATCTCATAATGCTGGGCAAAAAAACCATTTTAATCACAATTAAAAAACAGTTTCAAATAATAATGTTGTTTAAATTATATGTTACAAAATAATAAATAGACTTAAATAATAATTAATATTATTAATTTATAATAATTCCTTTTGAAATACTCAAAAATATTTATAATATCCAACACCATATTTATTAAAAAAAAAGAAGAAGAAATATTTTGAATTTTGAAATCCTTAACCCATGCTTCACCTGCAAAAGCATGAATAGAAGCTAGTTAAGTTTAATTCTTTGGTGATGATAAAATTTCTTTGGATTTGAAGGTTAAAAGGACCAGCTTCCAATTTCGGGTCTTCTATTCTCTCAAAATTCAAACTCTCTTTAAATTTAGTGCTTGTATCCAAATTTGTTCAGTAAAATGTGAGTGAATTTGATTGAAGAGGCAACAATCAATTTCAAGGTCCAACTCATGTTAAGTGCGCTATAAAACTGATAACATCAATTTCCTACAGGCTACATCCTGTTAAACTATTTAATTGATTAATTGATAGGGTTTGTTCTCTAATTTGCAACGCCCCTGGATACACTGTTTGTCCTCCTGTTCAAAGGCCTGCACTGAATCTACTAATACAGAGCTTAATGGAGAACGTACTTCAAGTGAACAAACACAACGACAATTTGTCATCCCTGGTGGACCAATGAATGTTTCCTTTCCTCCGATGGGACCGTTTCTTATCCTTCCTTCTCTAACACATGTAGCAAACATGAATTATGGAGAGGGATCTGGATCTGATCCAAATGGGCCCCAACTCTCTTCTGGAAGCTCAAAGAACGATTCAATACCAGATTAAGGTACAGTTGCATTGAACTTCTTCAATGGTAACTTGTTTATCATTGCCCTGCCAATATAATCTCATTGTGCTTCTGTAAAGTGGTCAAGTTTGGTAATTATGTTTGCGACCAATGAGTATTTACACTGTTGCTTTTCTCAATCAAATATCTCCAGTCGTAACATTGCTGATATTATGACTACTTTCTCGCAATCAGTCTTCTACAAGGACGTGTCATGTCACATGCACATATAAAATCAGCGCATGGCATTCCAAGATATTAGATATAAACCATGAAGCATGATTCTAGATGGCATGTTGGTAAATGCCTGCATTTATTTATTCAGGGTTTGTGAAAATTGATGAGGATCGGAAACAGATGTGTCCCATGTGCATAATATTTGAAAAAATGCCTTAGTCCTTAACTTGGAAGTTTAACTCGTGTATTGAATTAATCCGTGAATGAAGATTGAAATCCATCCTGTTATAGTTATTCATGAAAATTAATCTGTATTTTTTTTAGGGTAAAATTAAAGCAGATTCTGCAAAATCAGCTCCAGCTTCTGCACAACGCAAATGAAAGGAGGGCAAGTCATTATCGTCAAGTAGCAAAGACAAGCCGTTTGCTTCCTCTTCATCTGTGCCTGATAATGGTCGAAATGAGGAGATTCAAGGCGGTACTCAGTAGTGTATAAAGTAAACTGCTTTGCTTGTTTTGTGTCGTGGCTGTTCAATGAAGGAGACTTTCAAATGTAGATATAGGAAAAGTAGATTACAGCAATTACAGCATTGTAGGTCACATCATCAATTTGAGAATGCTCGACGCTCGTCCTTTGTTTTGCTAATCTTTGTAATGCACAGCGCCTCTTAAAAAATTATTTAGGTTATGGTTGGATGGGTGTATTTAAGTTAAAAATTTGGATTCTAAATTATTTGTTAGATGATAAAAAAAATTTTAAATTATAATATTAAAATTATTTGTTTAGTTTTAAAGTAAAATTTTAAAATTTAAAATCTATATTTGAATTTTAAAAAAACTTGAAAAATTGGTCAAACTTGACGATTCGAATAGGCAACTTTCGACAGGATCAAACAAATGAAACTGATTGTGACTATGGCACCAATTATGATTGGGACAGGATCTCTAAATTCCATCAGGACTAAACAGTCATGACGACGAGGACCGAATTGATGGAGACGATAAGGACCTTACTGAGGGGGACGATGGGGAATCGGACAGTGGCTTTCATTGGGACCG